>NC_090731.1:151879877-151892377 GCF_036898095.1 Palaemon carinicauda
ATGAGTTATACCGGCCTAAATGACATTCAGAGAGAGAGAGAGAGAGAGAGAGAGAGAGAGAGAGAGAGAGAGAGAGATATTCGGCCTGAACACATCGTTATTAATATATTTGTAGTACGTTGGTCAAAATTCGCCCCTAACTATTTGAGTTAGGTTGGTGACAAACAAATAGATAGAGGTGAAAACATGACCACCTTGGCGGAGGTAATAATAATAATAATAATAATAATAATAATAATAATAATAATAATAATTATAATAATAATAATAATAATAATAATTGGACCAAAACGTAAATTTTGAGAGAGTTCTGTCGAGGTGAGTATTGGCCCGCGCACTGAGCCCTTTTATAATTTGGAATTGCGAGATATTTCTTTGGATTTATTAAACGTAATTAGTTCTTACCTTCTAAATTCCTTGAATGTATCCATTTATCCAAACCTACCGAAATCTTGTAACCGTTCCATTCTTGCCTTTTTGTCTTTCCACAATTCCAACTCTTAGTGAGATAAAGATTCACTTCACGAACATCATGTCTCTAGAGAATGGAACTTGTAATGTTTCTGAAGAGGATATTTATTTTGAAATTGAGTTTTATGTAAGTAGGGGATGTAAACTCGACGCCATCTTTCATCATTTATTATGGTGAGAGAGAGAGAGAGAGAGAGAGAGAGAGAGAGAGAGAGAGAGAGAGAGAGTTTGAGGGTGGTGAGAGCGAGAAGCGGTGAGAGTGAGAAGGGGTGAGAGCGAGAAGGGGTGAGAGAGGGAGAGAATAGAGAGAGTCAAAGAAGATTTGGGGGCCAAGATGTTCATTCCATACCAGTTATGTTACAGATGAACTCTTTATGATTAGTTGGCAACTTGACTCAGCGTTATCCATTTCAGTGTTAAAATTACAAACTTCATTTTAAACTAAGCTGATATTATCTCGTTACCGATAATGTGTTGTGCTACGTCTTTATAGTACGATTTGTGAAACAACAGGAAAAAAAGAAAGAATAAAGTCACGCTATTTTTTAGGAACAAGACACCAAGGATTTCAATAAATAACACAGAATTATATTTGAATAAGAACTAATTTTGGGCCAGAGTTCGTAAACAAATGCACAAAAGCTATCTAGAAAATGGTACCAATAGGGCAAGGGGTGGATGCGCTTTAAAGAACTTAATTTAAAGGTTGTAAGCCATCTTTTCTCCCTTTTTAGCGTAGCATTTTCAGTTCGTATTGTATCGTTTCTTTTTTTACGGTGCGTGTTTATTTTTCTAGTTTTATTACCCTGGTTTATGGACAGCTTACCAGAAGATGTAAATGAGAATGTAGCAGCTGGACAATTTATACAGAGAGCTAGAGTCAGAAACAGATGGAGGCAATTGACAGCCCACATCGAGGATATGGCACCTAGATAGATTACCCTGGTTATTTCTGATCACCTTTCTATCAATAGTGATTTTAAAAAGATCTATTTCTCTGGAATTTACCTTTCTTTGGTTTGATTTTGGGTGATATTAGCCTACTGATTTCTCTGATATACAGTATATGTCCAGAGGGAGACCAGAAGCAACGTGAAGTTATTTCATGTGGGCTATAGGATGAAAACAATATTTAAAGTCTCCCATCTAATATTGTTAAAAGTATTAAATTTTGAGAAAGTTTTTTTTTTCCCAATATTTGGACCGGTTATACCACAGGAAGTTATTTTAAGCACTTCAGGTTGGTAGTACTTTGAAAATTGTTCACATGTTTGTACTTCAGAATCTGACTATTATTCTAAACTTTTTTTTTTATCTTTTTATTAAAAAGTTAAATTACATATTCTTTACAATCACAATATTTACAGTATAATCACATTTAATTGCATTTTTCTATGAACAAATCCATCTAATTTAACAATTTACAACATCACACATCTTGATTTTAATTTTCAGTCACTCAAAAACAAGAATTTATATACTTTTTGGTGAACATTTTATTCATTCTTTCTTTATAGATATTTTTCAAATCCACCGATCATATTGAAATTTACTCTTAAGAAAGGCATCTGTTTCCTCTTTCGTATATCGTTTCTTCTTACTGACCCAAACAGCATATAAATAACCAACTATCAATACAGTGGCGCTATTATAATCCTTTTTCGTCCTATATTTGTAATTGAACATTAATGTGTTTAAAAAATTGTCCCTGTTTGTGTCACAAGTATGAAATAATACACTTTTGACATACATCAATATTGTCTGGATGTGCCTGCAAAAGTAAAATATATGCAAACTGTATTCAACATCATCGCAATGATCACATTTATCACTGTCTCTGATATTCAACATTTTCAGACGATTATTTGTCGCCAAAGTTCCATGAGCATATTTAAAGGCAAACTCTCTCTTTCCATGATGCCAATGAAAGGTTTGTTTATGCTGTCCCATACCATTTTCCAGTCCAAAAGTGGATAACTCCCTTCAATTTTTGGGACACTCTCTGGCCTTATAAAATTATAACAATCTTTAGAACTTAAGTTAGGAAATTTTGCATGGTGATAAACTTTTCTGATTACATTAATTGCAACTGAATAAAATGATGTTGACACAAATGAAACCTCATTTATTTCCTTCAAGTCCAACAAAAAACTAATTCTCATCTTGCAATAGAAATTACTTAAACCAATATCCTTTCTAATATCATTTAGAGCTGTCGAACTGAAAATCGCCAAGGACTTAAAATAAACATTTATAATTCCCAATCCACCTTTTTCTTTCGACAAACAAAGAGTATCTCTACCAACAGGATGGTAAGTTCCCTGCCATATATATCGGAATACATGCATATTTATTTGAGCAATGTACTTTTTCAAAGGAGGCAAAGTGTGTGATATATACCAAACTTTAGACAAAACTAGTGAATTAACAATAATAGCTCTTTGGAAAATAGATAATTGTCTTTGACTTAGCATATCTATGGATATTTTAATATTTTGAGTAAGGCGAGACCAATTTTCTTCACATGTAACCTCAAAATCACTATAATCAATTATACCAAGAATTTTGATACTTTCAACAGTTTTCAACCAACTGATAGGCCAAATTTTTCGGTTTTCCCATTTCCCAAACCCAATTATACTAGTTTTGTCCTTGTTTAGCTGTGCACCTGTCGCAAGTTCAAACCATTGTACTTCTTTATAACACTCTCTAACTGAATCATCAGTTGACAAGATCCCGGATGAGTCATCTGCATAACCTTGCAGGCATATATTTACACTGTTTGGAAGGCTAGGCCCTATTATCTTGTTATTGCTCTTTATTGCTCTATACAAAGGTTCTTGAAATATACAATATAACAGCATTGACATAGGGCAGCCTTGTCTTACTGACCTTTTAATACAAAAAGTTGAACTATTAAACCCATTTACCAAGATACTACTTACACAATCTTTGTACAATATTCTAACTAGAGCCACAAATTCATCTGGTAAACCAAATTTCTTCATCACTTTAAAAACAAAATCCATATTAACTCTATCAAAAGCCTTAGACCAGTCTAAGCTTAGAATTGCAAAGTCTTCACTCTTTTGTTTTGTATGAAAAATTACATCTCGAATCGTATTATTACAATTAACAATCGACCTTTCCTTCACTTCACAATATTGTTCTGGGGAGATAATCTTCCCAATAACACATCTCAATCTGTTTGCTAAAACCTTAGCAAAGATTTTATAGTCAACATTCAGAAGGGATATAGGTCTCCAGTTCTCCACCAAAGATAAATCTCCTATTTTAGCTAATAATTTTATTACACCCAAATTTTGACTATCTGACATATATTTCTCAGTCACAATGGATTTGAACACTTCCATAATGTCAGACTTTATTAAAGACCAAAACCTTTTGTAGAATTCTATAGGAAGTCCATCATACCCTGGTGATCTTCCTTTACACATACTCTTGATAGCATCAAAAACCTCAATTTCCTCTAATTCTCTACTTAACAAACTTACATCTTCCTGGTTTAGGACAGAATGGCATAGGTTAAGAAAATAATCTTGACTTTTTCCCTTTGTGCTTTCTACAATGGAACCATCTGCTTGTTTTATGTTAGTAATGCGTGTATGATTTTTCTTTTTCTCAGCACCAAGTAGATGTGCAGATATTTTTTCCCCAGTTGTACGATCATTTAGTTTGGCTCTTATCTTTATACCTTCTAATATTTCATTCTGGATGTCACAAATCCTATTCTTGAGAATCTTAATATTTTCATAATTTACCCTAGTTTTATAGTTAACATCATAAAGTTGACGCAATCTTGTTTGTAATAAGTTCAGCAATCCATACTTTTCTTGAGAAAATTTTTTTACATAATTTGACAAAGAATTTTTTACATTGTGATTTTGCCCAGTCCCACCATAAGAGTATGTTATCAAATGTACCCTTTTTCTGCTTTATAAACTGCCATACATGTAAAAAAATTTCTTCAATTTCATCAGAATCTAAAACTTCAACATTCAACTTCCAATACCCTGTGCCAATTTTGTGTGTGTTTATGTTTAATTTCAAAACAACCATACTATGATCTGAAAAACTTATTGGAATGGTGTCTGCAGATGTTATATTGTCAAATAATTTTACCGTATAAATCCTGTCTATTCTGGATCCATAGTTTTCCCGTATATAAGTGTATTCTAATATCCTGTTTGTGAATTTGTAATTATCTCTCAGAGCAAGGTTTTTCACGAGAGTACTCATAGACTTAGACAGTAAAGCTTTGTTATTATTACTGCAATCTCTTGTGCACGTTATACAGTTGAAATCGCCTCCAAAAATAAGATAATCAATATTATGTCGCAGGTAATACAATATTTCATTCCTGAAAAAGTCTTCCCTTTCAGCAAATTTACTGGCACCAGATGGAGCATACACATTTATAATAGGTATAATGCAGTTATTGTAACATACCCTTACACCAACAATTCTACCGTTAGTATCCATCTCCTTGGTTAAAAGTTTAACATTTGTTTTATTATTTATACAATTCATTGTACCTCCTTTTAAATTGATTGATGGATTGAACACTATGCACATAAAATTAGTGAGATAACTCAACCCTGAAATATCTTTTATGTTATGTTCTTGAATCAACAGAATATCAATTTTATAGTACATGATAAGGGACACAACTTTCATTTGTTTAATTACCTCATTTAAGCCATTAATATTTAAAGTGGCAACAGAAAGAGCCATTACAACAACGAACACTGAAACAATTACTTTTTCTTTTTCTTTGACAACCTATCTTTTCCATTCATTTTTTCTTACTTCCTTTTTTCTTTATTGGATTTTCCTCTAATTAACTTTAATTTACCTACAGCATCTAAATCTATGTTCCACTGGCCTTTTGGCATCACGTCTGAACCTTTATCATCCTTTTTCAAATCGTCTTCAATATCACTGACTTTATTTACCTCTACATCCATGTCACGTTCTTCAGTAGCCCCATCCACTGATTCATCATCCCTATGCACTGAAACCGCTATATTGATTTCCTTAAGATTTCCCGGTTCTTCATTTACATCATCCTCAACGGTAAAGAGACTTTCAACTGTGTAAGGAATACGAGGTTCATCTTGTGATGGAAGTCCCTTATCCTCAGTTATTTTGGTAACTTGAGAAGCTCCTTCAGGTGCACTTTTTATTGCAAAGATGTCACTATCACTGTCGGTATCTGTTAAATTATCACCATTACCTGGAACATGACCCTCCAGGTCACGTGATCGACCTTCTATTTCGACTGAGTGTTGATGAACAGCAACATCATCAACATTCTTGGATGAGGGAATGGTCACTAGTTGTTCTCCCACTGCTTCGCATAAGTCGTCTATCTGGTCCTCTCCGTGGTTGCTGGATTCTTCTATATCATTTTCAATACTCTTTCCATCACATGGTTGCTCCACATTTCCTTCATTACCTGTTGCCAGTTGAACATCAGGAGTACCATCTTCTTCCGATATCCGACCCTTATCAGAATCCTTGCCGGGCATTGCTGGGAAATCATTCAAATTAAAAATATTTAACTTAGGCTCACTATCCATATTACAGTTAACTGCCATATGAGTCTCTCTTCCGCACTTGTAACACGTCTTTTTCTGACCATTATAACCACAAATATTTATGGAGGATGGGATATTTTTCTTTATTTCCATTTTTACAGTGCGTGTTCCATTTTCTAGACCACTCGCTCTCCCATGAGAAAAAGTATTATGTCTGAGATGAAGAACTTTCCCATACTGTTCGAGGACACTAATTAAAAGGGAGTCTTCTATATCAAAATGTGCATAACGTATTGATACATAGGTATATACACTACTCAAATTTACTACTAGGGCCTTTTCGCCATTACCGAAATGAATCACTTTGTCTTCGTACTCTCGTATAAAGACATCAAAAACCTTCTCCTCAATAAATTTCACAGCCGCTCTGTTATTTTGTATGTTCTGAAACCCTCGTATGTCTTTTTCACTTATTTTTAACTTATTAAATATGACATCACATGCCGACTCATAATTAGGGGAACACGAAAATTTTAAACCGACTGTAGTCTTTGGTTTAAGTCTCGCAGCCATTGGAAAGTTGTTTGACATCGTAGCTGGTAGAAAACGCTCCGTTTTCTATGATGACGTCATATCGCCTCAGGCGACATGAAACCTCCGGCTTGGCGATTCCTTGGAGGTGTATCGAGGCAAACTACGTCTAATAATATAAACTATGACACAAACTAGTTTACTTGAACACTAATTAGTTCACTGGCATCTTACTCACAAGTTGTAGTCCAAATTCATAAGAAAACCCTTGGAAAACCGTCTCAAAATCACAAAATGAGCAGAGCGTTCCAAATAGCGTTTGTAAACAAACAGAGCTTCTTCTTCCACTGACTATTATTCTAAACTGATGGAGAAAAACCGGACGCTTATTAAATTTCATGTTCATAATATTGATATAAGTATCTGACACCATTGTTCAAGTGACTCGGTGTGCATGGTGTTTAGAATACTTAGTAATCCTTTTAGGCCGAGTGCCAGGACCACCCCAGGATATTTTCTGCTAACTTTTTAACTCACAATTCCTGATAACTTTTTTAACTCACATTTCCTGATAACCCATGTCTTGGGCTATGTCAAGAACATAGCGACCACTCTCAACTTGGGGCCATTCTCACATAGGGGACCAAAACCCCCTGTTTCACACTACGCTTAACTCTGCCTCACATAAATCTACATTAAGCCTTTATATGGGCGGTCAAACATATTCAGACTTTCAAGAAATTTTGCAGGGCAGGGAAGGGGGGAGCCCCGCCCTGCCAGCGGGAAGGGCGGAGCCCTGCCCTGCCAGCAGGAAGGGGGGGAGCCACCCTGCCAGCAGGAAGGTGGGAGCCCAGCCCTACCAGTTTGAAGGGGGGAACTCCGCCCTGCCAGCGTGAAGGGGAAGCCCCGCCCTGCCAGCGGGAAGGGGGAGCCCTGCCCTGCCTGCGGGAAGTGGGGAGCCCCGCCCTGCCAGCGGGGAGTGGGGAGCCCCACCCTGCCAGGGGAAAGGGGGGAGCCCCGACCTGCCAGCGGGAAGGGGGGAGCCCCACCTTGCCAGAGGGAAGGGGGGAGCCCCGCCCTACCAGCAGGAAAGGGGGAGTCCCGCCTTGCCAGCGGGAATGGGGGAGCCCCGCCCTGCCAGCGGGAAGGGGGGAGCCCTGCCCAGCCAGCGAGAAGGGGGAACCCCGTCCTGCCAGCGGGATGGGGGGAGCCCCGCCCTGCCAGTGGGAAGGGGGGAGCCCCATCCTGCCAGCGGGAAGGGGGGAGCCCTGCCCTGCCAGCGGAAAGGGGGAGCCCCGCCCTGCCAACGGGACGGGGGGAGCCCCGCCTTGCCAGCAGGAAGGGGGGAACCCCGCCCAGCCAGCAGGAAGGGGGCAGCCCCGCCCTGACAGCGGGAAGTGGGGAGCCCCGCCCTGCCAGCTGGAAGGGGGGAGCCCCGCCCTGTCAGCGGGAATGAAGGAGCTCTGCCCGGCCAGCAGGAAGGGGGGAGGCCCACCCTGCCAGCGGGAAGGGGGAGCCCCGCCCTGCCAGCGGGAACGGGGGACCCCTGCCCTGCCAGCGGGAAGAGGGGAGCCCCGCCCAGCCAGCGGGAAGGGGGGAGCCCTGCCCTGCCAGCGGGAAGGGGGGAGGCCCGCCCAGCCAGCGGGAAGAGGGGAGGCCCACCCAGCCAGTGGGAAGGGGGGAGGCCCTCCCAGCCAGCAGGAAGGGGGGAGGCCCGCCCTGGCTAGCAGGAAGCGGGCAGCCCCGGCCAACAATATAGAGTACCTGTATCTAGCTTATTTCTAAAAAAACATGAGGGCCTTTTGGAAATCTCTAACAGGCTCCAAAAAGTCTTCAAAGTCTTCAAAGCTCCTCCAACTCATTGTTTGGCTCCAATTTGTCTTTCGTCATCAATAGTAAAGTTGAATGCTTTCTGTCAGAGCTCCAAAAGGAGAAATATGGAATACCGGTGCAATCCCAAATTGCCTTCAAATTGTCATTCTCTCAAGCATAAATGTTAAAAAAGGTAAAAAGGTCGTTTTGATTGTTTTATTGACCAACTCAAATTTGCAAGCTTTTATCACCATCTTACCATGAGGCTATTAAAAAGGAAACAAGATTTGGGTTTTGCAGAAAATGCTTTGGTGAAAGTTAAGAGAATTGTTGAGTGTGACTTTAAAAGAAAATCAAAATACTTGGTCATGGATCAACGACAAGTGGAATCATGAAGGCAGTCATGAAAAGCGAAACAAGAATCTTGAAGACTGATAACTGATTTATTTGAAAGGATTTGGACAGAAAATACAGGAAGAAGAGGGAGACAGGAAGGAGAGCGGGAGAGAAGAAATAAAAAATCCGAAAAGAGAACTAGTTATTATTTGTTGATAATTTTACGGTAGGATGGATTTGAAAGGAGAAAGTAAAGTCCCTAATGTTGAATATCCAAAAATAAAGATTGTGCAGAATAAGGCAGAAATTGCACAGAAGTAGAGAATATTGAAGGACCAGAGAAAGATCTAAAATTCTTCCATCGGAAATAATTTTTTTTCTCTCTAAAAAAGGAAGGACTTCTAAGGAGAGGCACTCCAATTAGACGTCTTCCTTTTGGAAATTCATAACAGGCTCCAAATCCGAATAGTCTTCAAAATTCTCCTAACATGTTATTCGACTTCAATTTGTCTTAAGTCATTAATAGGAAAGTTGAATGCTTTCCTGCCAGAGCTTCAAAAGATTCTTAGTCTCTCTGTTAGGAGAAATATGGAATACCGGTGCATTCTAAAATCGGCTTCAAATTGTCATTCGTCTTGAGCAGGAATGTTAGAAAAGGTGAAAAGATTGTTTTAATCGTTTTATTGATCAACCCAAATTTGCAAGATTTTATCACCGACTTACCTCTGAGGTCATTAAAAAGGAAAAAAGATTTGGGTGATGCAGAGAATGCTTTGGTATGTATATATATATATATATATATATATATATATATATATATATATATATATATATATATATATATATATATATATACATATATATATATATATATATATATATATATACATATATATATATATATATATATATATATATATATATACATATATATATATATATACATATATATATATACATATATATATATACATACATACATATATATATATATATATTTATATATATATATATATATATATATATATATATATATATATATTTATATATATATATATATATATATATTTATATATATATATATATATATATATATATATATATATATATATATATATATATATTTGTACATACACACACACACACACATATATATATATATATATATATATATATATATATATATATATATATATATATATACATATATAATACTATATACATATGTAATACAATAATTTCATATTTATGTATAAAAATTCAATCTATCGTGCCTGACATCAGAACTGCATTGACGTCATCTTTCATAAACTTTAACGGCTTCAGGAGATTCAAGTACGAATAAAGATGAACATGAATGACAAACGAGAGAAGGATTCTTCCCAATCCCGAGATCTGATAAGCATCTTGTCAAATCCAGATGAACTCAAGCAAAGAGGAAGAGGCCACTTATTCATTGCTTAGCTCGAGAGAGAGAGAGAGAGAGAGAGAGAGAGAGAGAGAGAGAGAGAGAGAGAGAGAGAGAGAGACCCACAGCTTTAGTGTAAGGTTGTTCGAAGGAAATCTCTGAATAGAAAAAATTTTCTTCCTATGAAGAAATTGCAAACTAGGGAGCAGATGATTACCTTCAGTATACCTATTTCGACGTTTCGCCAAAAGACGTTAAAAAAACTTTATACAATATGGGAGTTATGGGAATTGGTCGGTAATCAGCAGGGCTAGAGCTACCACTAACACATTTACCTAATCAAATTCTAGTTTGAGCGTAACTCAGAATGCCTCGATATCATCCCTATCAATTGAATATACAGTTCAATATATCTTCCTTTTTTTTTTTTTGGATGACCACTTGTGGATTTTTAAGAGAGTCAGGCTCAATTTTGGAGCTTTTAACACTAAATTCATGGTTTGCAATGGTTTCTCGAGCGTCAGTTCTGTAGGTAGGTCATTTTGACAAAAAACTGGACGCAATTCCCCATTCCCAAATAAAACTTGATAGCTGATCATCACTATCCTCACGTGTTGTTGAAGTATACAGTGCACTTCCCTACTGACACCTTAATTCTCACTTGCTGACTCTAAGCGCCATACCCTGGCACATTCTAGACTTATGGTCTAAACAGGGTGGAAGAAAAGTATTTTTGTCTTGTGGGTTTGTCTCTACACAAATATTTTTGGTGCTTCCATGAGGGGAAGCATACAATCGGGCTAGGTTTATCAGTGGAATTCGTTACCAAAGTTTTAACCTCTCATTAATAACTTCGCTGAAAAAGCAATTGTTTCATTTTCAGTGAGAAACGTCGGTTACAATAGACTGCTTCAGGTGAGTAGGTGTGATACCCCATACTCGCAAATCATGGGTCAGGAGTTTGAGTACAGCT
Organism: Palaemon carinicauda; assembly: GCF_036898095.1. NCBI lineage: Eukaryota > Metazoa > Arthropoda > Malacostraca > Decapoda > Palaemonidae > Palaemon > Palaemon carinicauda. Next base: position 151,890,970 of record NC_090731.1, read on the forward strand.
CAATTCCTATATTTTCCTGTACTATCTGCAATCTGACCTTCCTTGTGATCTAGAGAAAGACGATAAATCTACCTGTTAGTCATCAGCATCCATTGCCCGGACCTCGGTTGTTGCTTGGATAGAGAAGGGTTTTGCTCGCTGATCATATGCACAGCTGGACACAGGAATTCCTGGTACACCTCGCTCTGTAGGAATGCACCCAGACACACCCTTACTGAACTGAAAGTTCCAGTGTTTTGCTCTGGCCACCCCCTCTGCCATCTCTCCCTACACTATCTGTTTGGTTACTTACCGCGGAGTAAGGGTGACAGTGAGGTGTACTTCTTCGAAGCAAGGTGTACCAGGGACTTGTATATCCATCTGTACATACGGCCAGTCTCTTGGTCATTATCCTGCCCCTTGCCTCTACCGCTCATGAGAGACCTTTAAACCCTATGAAATGAACAAAGTAATTAAAGAAATAGAAAGTCTCTTTGAAAGACATGAGTCCTGTAAGGATAAAATGAGAAACGTAAATAAAAATTGTAAAATGTGCCGGAACGCTCGACGTAAATCGCACTCTTTGCTGCATTTCCTCTGCAAGCGCCAAGAAGTGTCTGAAGCAGCACCTCATATTCATAAGTAAAATATACAGCCGCGATGAGCTCTCAAAGCCTTCTTCATCTTTATTAAGTGTCCTCTTCACAACCTCAAAACTCAGTGTTCAGGAGAAATTTTCTTCTCGCGAATTCATCACCGGCCGGAATCTTTGTCCCTGGGTACAAAGTGTCTTGGGGAAGGATGATGTTTCTTTTTGCTTATATTTCAAAAGAGATAGAATTCTTAGGGTTCAAAGGACATGTTACAAATTTTAAAAGGATATTAGCTGCAGAGTTTATGTATGTGGTCATCTTATTGCGTATTATGGTGTACGTTTAAGAACTTTTTTTTGATTAGGTTAATATGAACTTGATTTTACATAGAAATGTAATCTTTTTCTCATGCAAATGATGGTGTTTATATATATATATATATATATATATATATATATATATATATATATATATATATATATATATATATATATATATATATATATGCATGCAAATGTTAACCACAATGGCATTTGATAACGAATTCTACCTTTGGGAATGTATATCACAGGAACTCATTTATGATTTATACATTCTCAAAGGTAAAATTCGATGTTAGATGCCATTGTGGTTGATATTTACATTGATTAAAATCACGAGAGTTAGTGATATACACACACACACACACACATATATATATATATATATATATATATATATGTGTGTGTGTGTATATATATATATATATATATATATATATATATATCTATATATATATATGTATATATATATATATATATATATATATATATATATATATATATATATATATATGT
>NC_090731.1:151899877-151912377 GCF_036898095.1 Palaemon carinicauda
CTCCAGATCAATCAATCAATAAAAAACTGTATTGTGGACACTTCAAAAATGTTTAAAACATTTCAAGAGTAAAGATGTTATACAAGTGAAGTCTTAAAGTAAAATCCGTCTGTAAAGAGGGAATTATTTGTCGCTTTGAACAATGTATAAATTAACATGTATGTATCTTTTTACAGATATCTCATTCTTTGTCATAGCAATATTAGATAATATAGCAACCTTTGTCATAGCAATACAGGATAATATCACATCCTTTGTCATAACAATACTGGATAATATAGCATCCTTTGTCATAGAAATACTAGATAAAATATCATCAATTGTCGTAGCAACACTGGGAAATTATTTGAGAACTTGAAAATCCGAAACATTTTGCGCCATAATCCAAGTATTACTTTGCCGAGTAACATTTTGTAAATTTTGAAATAGAGATGTCCCAAGAGAAACCGTGCCTCCGGATTTCAAGTCTTTCAAAGTAAATTGCCTCTCTAAAGAGAAAATAAGAGAAAATCATTTGTCTCTTCAAACAATAAGTCAACAGGTGAGTATTTTCATACAAATGACTTATCGTTCCCTGTTCATATAACTTTTACGAAAATGTTTAGGGAAACGGAAACATTTTGGGTCTTCGATTCAAACGTTAGTTTACCGAGTGGTATTTTATACATTGCAGAAAGCCATAACAGGAGTGCTACGAATTCTCTGAATTTTTTTTTCCATTTCAGATTCCGCTGTCTAATCTCTCTTCTCTCTACGGTTTACTAGGCAGCCAATATTTGTTTTTGTCGTTCGAACGAAAACTTTTTTTATGATTACTTTGGTTTTTACTATAACTCGCCTCTGGATGAAGCTTTGGTCCTGAAATTCCTCACCTGGAGAATACTCTTCTTTTGTTTGTGTTATCACTTCAATTTCTTTTTCTATTTGTTAATTTTTTTTTCTTACAATAACTCGAATCTGGACGAAACTGATATTGAAATGCAAATATTGTCTCATTTAGTTTTTGACATCACTTTTGATTTTTTCTTTTTTTTAATTTTGTTCTCTTTATAGTAACTCATCTCTAGATGAAATTTTGATTCAGAAATTCATCACTTGTCACATACTGTATTATTATTATTATTATTATTATTATTATTATTATTATTATTATTATTATTATTTTTTTTTTTTTTTTTTTTACAATAATTCATCACTAGATGAAGTTTTGAATCTGAAATTCTTCCCCTATACAGTACCGTATTACTTTTTTAAGTAAATCCTCACTAGATGAAGTTTTGATTTTGAAATTCTTTACCTATCAAATAGCGTATTACTTTTTTTATTTATTATTTTTTAACAATAACTCATCACCAGACGAAGCTTTGATTTCGAAATTCAGCACTTATCAAATACCGTATTCCTTTTTTTTATCATCAATAATTCATCACTAAATGAAGTTTTGGATCTGAAATTTATCACCTGTCATATACCGTATTACTTTTTTTTTTTTTTTTTTTTTTTTTTTTGTTACAGTAAATCATCACTAGAAGAGTTTTTGATTCCGAAATTCATTATCTATCAGCTACCGTCTTCCAACGTGTGTACGTTACGTCCCGAGATAGAAACTTTTCCTCCGTGACGTCCATGGCATTGTTGTCGTAATGGTGCCTCAGCTTTAGCGTATTAGAGCACCTGGTGCCAGTGGCATTGTTCCCATTCTGATGACCCTTCCATTCCCCTGTGGCCTTTGGCTTCACTAAAATTGTTCTTTCACTTTCAATTTGGGAGTGTTCTTCTTATTTAGATCTAATTCATTAGGAAATGCTTAAATGCATTCAATTAATTCATACTCATTGGGGATACATTAATGTGGTGAAAGGCTTTGTGTATTAGAATTATTATTATTATTATTAAAATTATTAAAAACATTATAATTATTTTTATTTTTGAAATTATTAAAAACATTATAATTATTTTTATTTTTGAAATTATTATTATTATTATTATTATTATTATTATTATTATTATTATTATTATTATTATTATTATTATTATTATTATTATCGTATCGCCCTGATTAACAAAGCTATACTAGTCAGGGGTAATCCTATTAAGTTGGACTATGAATAGCTGCCTTTGTTGTGTTGATGTCAGATTTACGTAAATTAAGTTAATAAGGAAGTTTCGGCATCAAAATATATGGTTGTCGTAATGATAGATTTCCTTATCCATAAAAATAGGATTGTATTTTCGCACTTAACGACTATAATAGTTTTTTCGGTAAACGAGATGCAGCCTGCATATAAAAAAGACCTAAGCTAAAAATACCACCACATTCACAATCACTAACGAAAATAGATTGTTCAATATCGCTATATGGCAATGAATTAAATCAGTCAGCTATTAACTCAGTTAGATTGTCCTTCCCTTATAATGAGATCAAAATTTATTGGTAAATTAAAATCGTCTCAGATTAAGACAAACAATAATGTTACGTCAAGATATTATTAGAAATAACGAACCCAGCCTGTCCGGAGATTGGCTCGGATTAGTATTAGCCACGTAACAGAATCACTCCCAATCAATATAAGTGGCAGGGGATTGGAAAAGTCCCAATCGCACGACAAATGAGGGTGAATGGACTTAGCAGTTGAATGGGGAATGATTTGTGAATATTCATCCTTAGGGTTTGGATGACTGGCTGTCTCATTCTGTTAAGACAACATCCATTAGCCGATCAAAATCTTGACAATAGTCATTGTCTTAAAAAAAAAAATATTTCATGTTTTCATTGTTCATTAAAATGTTTGACAAGGTAATCAATCACCAAGAAAAAAGATTGATCTTGGTTTTATAAGTAAGATAGAATACACTTTAGAGGATTTTTTGAGTCAATAACAAATGAAAGAGTTATTATAATAAGAGAGAGAGAGAGAGAGAGAGAGAGAGAGAGAGAGAGAGAGAGAGAGAGAGAGAGAGAGAGAGAGAGAGAGAGAGAGAGAGAGATTTTACACACGTTACAATAGCAACAATATTAAAGAATAATAATGTTTTTAATGCAATAATACTTTTGAGGGCATAAAGATACCACGTAGAGACATGATAAATAATGAATTTTATTTTCAGAGATATAGAAGAAAGATATTCATCATCATCATCATCATCATAATAATAATAATATTAATAATAGTGATAATAATAATAATGATAATAATAATAATAATAATAATAATAATAATAATAATTATAATAATAATTCCTTTTTTGGGCTCAAGCCATGTAGTCCTGATGGAAGTTCCTATAAGTTGCTTCCTAAGGGATATATGTACTTCAGTGATATTCGCAGAAAATTTTACCTTTAGGTCTCCAGAATTCTAACTTCTAGCGCGAATATCCTTAAATTTTCTCTCAAGGATATCGCATAATATCAGAGGATGTATTCTTGACACGCCACATAGCAATCTGAACCCCTAATAGCGTTTACGCTTCGAGGGGAAAAGTGGCAGAATTAGAAGGGGAGCCGTATCAAGGTTACCCTAGTTCCCATACTACTATTGAGTATCACAACAGCGCCATATCCAAGATGGCTGACATTCCTAATTCTGTAGTGATTTCGCACGATGGTGTTCCCTGCTTCAATTTCATTCCCCTTTACGGGAAGGCATTTAAATCTTGCCAAGGCAGAAGAGGCAGGTAGACCATGTCCTGTACTCGAGGAGTGCAAGCCTCTGTCACTAGCCTTTCCCAGACAAGAGAAGGACTAGAAGGAAGTCCACTTAACCTTTTCAGTACGAAGATTAGATGAGGAAGTCGCCAGTCGACAGTTTAACGAGAATCTCCCTAAACTATCCGAGTTTCTCTTGTATAATGAACAAGAGACAAAGGAGAGACTTGCAGCCTCCTATCCTTACAAAACTACATAGATTTGTGTTCAACCCATCAAAGTACCCCAGACATGCTCATGGTCTTAGCCAAAATGTATATGGCTACCTTATTAAAAGACCTTTATGCCTTTATGAAGGCTAGGAGAGCATGTAGGACTTCTTCACAAGTGGGACATCCTTTCATAGAGAAAGTCTTCCACGTTTGTGGGTCCCCAGCCTAAAAGGAAGACGGAAAAGTGTGGAAATATACCTCGGGCTGTTTAACAACATCCCACAGTTGTAGTGACCGCGGTGCCACAGGCAGGTGGTCGAATATATAAACCTACTGATCATTCGAAGCATAGAGATGTTTCTGGTAGGAGGGAGGTTCCTTCAGGATCGCTGGACCTTTGATCCTTGGGTCCAAGACCTAATCAAGATGGGACTAAGATGGGAGGTAGACATGTCTTCACCATCATTTCTTCAACTCTTCCTATAATCCAAAACCCTCCTGGAGGAGTATATCTTAGAGCTCTAGAGCATACAGATGGTAAGGAAACTTTAGTCCATCGAATTCCAGGGAGGGCTGTTTGGTGTTCACGAGAAGGACTCAAGAAGACTCAGAGTCATTCTGGACTTGTCACCACTCAACAAGTTCAAATAAAACAGCGAGTTCAGAATGTCAATCCTTCTGAACATAAAGACCCTGTTTCAAAAAGGGGTGTTAGTAGTCTTGTCAGACCTGAAAAGTGTCTATTGGCAACTTCCAGTCAGTAACCCCCTCCCCTCCTATCTAGGATTCAAGTTACAGAGGGTAACGTATATCCTATGAAAGATACTTGTCAGACTAGACACAGTCTTAAGTATCTTCACAGGATTGACAGACACAGTCATGCAAAAACCAAGCCTAGAAATCGTTCAGGCAACAATGTGTTGGTGTGGTACTGTTATAAACACACATTAGTGTTCTGTCTCATGTCTCTTCAATGTGATATAGATTTGTTGAACTTGTAGGTTACTACTTCTGAATAAGTCTAGTTAAGTTAACTTTAAAACAGTTTATTAGTAGCTCCATCACAGGAGTATGGATAGTTTGGTCGGATGACCATTCCGTATGACAATTGAAAATAAAACTGACAAAAATATAGGTTTTGGTGATAACGTTGTATGAGTTATCTCGGCATTTATTACAAATATGATTACAGAAGATTACTACCGGAAGCCATCTGCTTCCGTGCAGAGACCATGAGGTCAACTGTTTCTCACAGGATACTTGTATTGTGTTGACGTTACATACAAAATGTTTACTTATGCAATGATTTAGCTTGGTTTTACTTACGCATCCTGTTGTGACTTGACGTTCACACTCCATATCCCTATGATCCATTTGGTCATAGGTTTATAAATGTATATGTATATTACACATGTACCTGGACAAGAGGCTGGGGTGGGCAGCACCCGAAATGGCTGGTCTATGAACATCCAAGGAAATGATCCGGTTCCCGGAACATCGCGGATGTAAGATAAGCTTCAAGAAGTCTCGATTTCCTACAGCTCAAAGGCTTCAATGGCTAAAAAACCATTGAAACCTGTGGTCACACCAACTCTCCTTTCCCTTGGGAATGTAAAAGGAGATTGCAGGGTCGGTCAAGAGACTCTAGTAATCAGTCAGATTTCCAAGACGCTAACAAGGAGGAGCTCTGAACTCTCTCCATTTCGCAATAGTGACAGACCCAGTGCTAAGAGCACAGCTGAAAGATGCGTTAAGAGTCTGGAGAAGATACGCATCAAACGCTCGAAGAGATCTAAAAAGACCGATATTGGTCCTTCCTTAATCGCTTCCCTAACAAAGGTCAAAGCCCGAAAGTCCCAAGACCATGTTGGTCCTGTCATGAGTGGGGAAACTCTCTCCACGCAGATCAGACCTCCTACGGCTGATCTGGGACACCGAAGCGATAATGAGACATCGGAATCGACAATGATAAAGAGCGTCTCATACAGTCTAGGTGACGTTAACCATCCCTTACTTAAAGGGATGGCACCTGTCAGCAGTTATTGTACAATTGATCCACAATGTGACAGTGGATGCTCTACTTGGGCTCAAGCCGATAGAGTTAGAATGGTCCACGGACGCAGACCTATTCTCTCCCAGATGGGAACAAGTTCCCGAGCTGCAGATCGATCTCTTCATCATGAGCGTCTTCAAGAAAGTACCTCGATATGTAGTCCCATACGAGGATCCTCTAGTGGAGATAACAGACATCGTGTCTCTAGTATGGAAGGGATGGACTCAGGAATTCCTGTTCATCCCATCTGATCTCCTGCTGAAGGTCCTCAACATGCTGAGATTCTTCCAGGGAGGAGTAGCTCTGTTGGCTCTGAAGTAGTCCAAGAGCAATCTGTCCTCTTTAGTGAAGGAACTGAAGCTGAGGCTGGCCCTAGTTCTGAACCCAGGACTATTTCAGAAGGCTCAGAAGTTAATTGCCTTCGATTTATCACACAGAACCCGAACCCTTTATTTCATGATTTTCTTGCCCTAGCGGTTAGGAAAAGATTTGGGATCTCAGAATGCAATATAGGATTCTTAGAAGAATACAAGTCTAAGTCAACTAGAAGACAATATGAGTCTTCTTGGAAAAAGTGGGTTGCTTTTGTAAGAGCTAAAGGACTGAAAGAAATTTCAATGAACTTCTGTCTGTCCTTCTTTGTCCAACTTCATAATCAAGGTCTGTCGGCCAACACGATAACTACATGCAAGTCAGCCTTGACTAGACCTCTTCTATATGCCTTTCAAGTGGATCTGGCGAATGAAATCTTTAAAAAGATTCCGAAGGCATGTGCAAGGCTTATGCCTGCAGCACCACCAAAGCCCATCTCTTGGTCTTTGGACTAGGTCCTACATTATGCCTCATTTGTGAACAATGAAGATTGTTCCCTTAAGGATCTAACCCAAAAGGTTATTTTTCTGTTCGCTATAGCCTCCGGGGCTAGAGTTAGTGAAATAGTGGCCCTATCTAGAGATGAGGGCCACATTCAGTTCACAGAAGCGGGAGAACTGAATCTCTTCCCTGATCCAACCTTTCTCGCTAAAAACGAGCTACCCACTAGGAATCTGCCCTCTGAAGGAAGATGTCTCTCTATGTCCTGTAGAGTGTCTAAATGTCTATCTTCGTAGAACTTGAGACTTCAGGGGAGGGCAGCTCTTTAAAGGAGAAACCTCTGGATCAAACTTATCCCTAAAACAACTGAGGGCGAAGCTCACCTACTTTATTCGTAGAGCAGATCCTGACAGTACTCCCGCAGGTCATGATCCGAGAAAAATTGCTTCATCACTGAACTTTTTTCTGTATATGGACTTTGAGTGGCTTCGCTCGTATACTGGATGGAAATCTTCCAGAGTGTTCTACAAACACTATGCTAAGCAGGTCCATGAACTGAAGCATGTGGTGGCGGCAGGTAGTGTATTAAAACCTGTCGTCTAATTCTGCGATAAACAGTTAATTGACTGGGACTGTCAATTAAAGGGAGAAGGGGTCATCACTTTTAGTGTGACCTCGTTTTGAATGAGTGCTACCATGGTGACACTAACTCAGTTCAAAATTTCAGGTGTGGAATTATACAGATAGCACTAGTGCCGTGTGTACGTAGTACACAGTGTTGATAGAATGTAACTTGTACAGAAATTACGAAGAGAAATTTTATTATAAATTTTTCTTCAATCTGAGAGTGGGTCTCATCATTTCTTTCCTTTCAAGAAAGAAATATAATTTCTGTATATGTTACATGTATAATTCCGTTATCATGCTACATTCGTTTTGTTTGTTAATTCATTTAGTCATTTATTAGAAATAAATATCTATTAGAATGTAATTGCGTCCTAATTCGCCCGACAATTGCTTGTTTAAGATGCAAGAGTTCTTTGACTTACTGAGGTAAGTATTCTTCATATCATTGTATGCTCGCAAACAATGGATATAAGAGACACTGATATTGATTCGGCAACATATACAAACTATGAAACTGTTTGTATATTCAGTGTGTACTTATGTTTGTTCATACAATATATGCTAACCTTGAGGCCCCTTTTCTACTGTCTAGAATGACTCTTCCCTGTAGGGGGCAGGAAGCACTAACATCGTTTATGATTAGTGATGCTGACGGATAACGGTAACGTCATTTGTCTTAAATGGTCCAAATGACCATAGAAATATTGTCCCAAGGTTAAGGCACTGATGAAAATCCACAGATACATTAATTCTCTGGTACGCTTCCATCAGGACGACATGGCTTGAGCCCAAAAAATGGATTTTGAGCGAAGCGAAAAATCTATTTTTGGGTGAGATGGTAATGTCGTCCTGATGGACCCACCCTTCTTTTCTAAAAGAAAAGATCTTCACAGTATCCCTCCCGAAGTACTGTATCTGTAGCACCATGGTCAATGCTACAAGGAATGTCCACCATCTTGGATATGGCGCTCTTGTGATACTCAATAGTAGTATGGGAACTAGGGTAACCTTGATACGGCTCCCCTTCTAATTCTGCCACTTTTCCCCTCGGAGCGTAAACGCTATTAGGGGTGCAGATTGCTATGTGGCGTGTCAAGAATACGTCCTCTGATATTATGCGATATCCTTGAGAGAAAATTTAAGGATATTCGCGCCAGGAGTTAGAATTCTGGAGACCTAAAGGTAAAATTCTCTGCGAATATCACTGTAGTACATATATCCCTTAGGAAGCTACTTATAGGAACCTCCATCAGGACGACATGGCCATCTCACCCAAAAATAGATTTTTCGTTTCGCTCAAAATCCGTTTATTCCACAATACATTGGGTATTCTGTTACATAGAAAATGTATTTACATTAAAAGGTTCTTTTATAGTAATTACATTTAAAATACATCTAGGATGGCATTACACTACGATCTAAAATCCATAAATTATATAACATTACGTCTTCAGTAAAACTGTATAAAATTCTACATTAAGAATAAAAAATTACAAACACATTATCTATGATAAGTAAATTAAGATGTTTCCAACACTAGTGTAAAACACATGATATATAAAAATTTAAGACTTTGTAATGTCTAAAAGGGTAAAATTATATTTATATACGGTCAATACTGAATATATACATAGATACACGCACATATACACACATATTGTCTGAAAATACAGTGGCAATAAATTTTGGTCACTGATAATAAAGTACAATAATAAAATCCATTATAAATTTCGGTAAATTCATTTTAATCCATAAATTATAAACTGTAAACTGTTCACTAAAAAGTAATCAATGTGTTGCACACTTAAACCATATTATAATCATTGCTGGGTCGCAAATAAGAATGATTTCCATTTCCATTTCGGGTATGTTTCCACATTTCCTAATATCCACAGGTAATGCGTTCCATAATCTAGGTCCCCTGACTGAAGTTGCCCTATCAGCTATTGCTGTTCGCCTACTTGGAACCATCAGATTACTGCTCTGTTTAGTTTGACGAGATCTCGTCTGCTCGATGGTTTCCAGTCTTAATATTCTTTGGGGTATATGTTCATGCAATAATTTATGAATAAATATACATACATCATAAACTTTCTTATTTTCTGTCTTCAACCATATTATTTCTCATCACCTGAGGCAACTTTCAATGCAAAATTTTGAATATCCTGTATTTTTTGTGAGTTTAAATATATTGGAGCAATCGGATATTATGCTTATTACTAATGCCCCCGACAACTGATTTTCTGTTCGTTTCATCAAAATAATCTTTATTTCTATTTAGGAAATAACTCATCATCATATATTTACATTTTCCCTCAGGAATATATACCACCATTTTGCATAATACTGATGAATAGAATGTACGCAATCATTAACTACTTGGATGGGAGAAATGATTCTTAGTATAATGTTTATTTATTCATACATGGCAACTCTCGGAAGATAAATTTCGGGAGAGGTTTCAATGGAGAGTTCTTTTGTCAAGCTTTGTCTGGGAAGAGGGAAATGAAGGACAGGAGGATGTATAAGATGAGAATTAAGAGGAATGAGAAGATAAAGAGGAAGAGAAAGAGGAGTGAGGATATTAATGGAGAGTAGAATTAACGGATTAAGAGAGAGCGTCTTGTCTTTTTCCTAGTTGATTCCTTAATTCATGCTCCAAAGAGAGAGAGAGAGAGAGAGAGAGAGAGAGAGAGAGAGAGAGAGAGAGAGAGAGAGAGAGAGAGAGAGAGAGAGAAAGCCATAATACCTGGGAGTCGTTTTTCTTAAAAGCCTTTGAGAGAGAGAGAGAGAGAGAGAGAGAGAGAGAGAGAGAGAGAGAGAGAGAGAGAGAGAGAGAGAGAGAGAAAATTATGATGTTTTCGGTCTCCCTTCATCCAAACGACTAAGTTTCATATTCAACGAGAATGATTACAAAAGTTTAGCTTTTATTGTTATTCTTGAGATAGTCAAAGGTTACTCCTTTGTTGAGCATATGAATATTGCAGTATCCGATCCAGTTTCTATAAATGACAATAAAGAATGTTAAATAGAATACTATTTTCTTGATATTGAAATTCTATTCAAATTTTTGCTAGTTACTAAAAGGTAAAGCTGTCTGGTTTCAGTTTGAGGATCATCAGAATAGATACTCACCAGAACGTCAGCCAGGCAAGCCCAAACTCCACTGTGGTGCCCAGCTACAGCATTGGCCTCTCTAGTAAAAAGCTTAAACTTACGTTCCTGGGCTGGGATCGATCTGTTGCCATGCGAATTATAGGCGAACACTTTACCACTGCACTATTAAAGATAACGAAAGTCAAAATATTTGTAGATATACTCGTACATGATTGTGACTCGTATTTGAGTTAAGAAATGAATATTACGGGTATAATACAAAGTTCTACCATTGTATCGAACGTTTATATCTTTGCCGTATCTCTGATTTCAGAGCATAAATGAAACTGGCGTCCCAAATGCACAGATTTTCTGCTATAAAACCAACCCTATTTATGTCTTCTGAATCCATTCTAACCATAATGAAGCGATAAGACCTGAAACACTGCAGTGTAGCACTGTCGTCCTCTTCAATGGGAATAAGGTTTATGAAATTCTCTTGCTGGAATTGTTTGGCTGCATACAACGATTAATTCAAGTTGAAAATATAGTAATCTCTCTCTCTCTCTCTCTCTCTCTCTCTCTCTCTCTCTCTCTCTCTCTCTCTCTCTCTCTCTCTCTCTCTCTCTCTCTCTCTATAGTGATAAGGGAATAAAGAAGCTGCTGTTGTAACCATATTTCTATATACGTGAAAGTAGGTATTGATTTAATAAAGCTTTCTCTGATTAGTGTTTGTTATTATGTAATATGGAATGAGGTAACACTGTTTCAAAGTGATATCCCATGTTAGAAATAGGTTTGAAATGCATGTTAAAAGCATTAAACGAGTTAAGGTTATTACTATAAAACTTTGCATAGGTGTTTCAATAGATGTATTAGATAAACAAAAAAGATAAAACACACACAAATATATATATATATATATATATATATATATATATATATATATATATATATATATATATATATATATATATGGGGGGAATCAAGGGGATATGTTGAATTGTTATGATTGCCTGAGCCATGTTAAGGAGTCTTTTTTGCTTAACAACGTTTTCGGATTGTCTGCATATTCCGTATCTATCTGCCTGTCTGTCAACTTTGTTATCTTTTCTGGCCTCGTGTGGTGGATGAATTGATGAATATGTCTCTCTTTTATCTATTTTGCGGGTTGTTGCAGCTTATCGGAATCGTCCCTGTCTCGCAATCTGTTAGACGGGAGTTCGAACACCACTCTAGCTCGGTATTTTCTAGTAATGTCTGCAGCCTCATCGTCCTTATGAGTTGAGAGGAGCCTATAGGTCTACCTGCTGAGTCATCAGCAGCCACCCCCTCTTCATCAAGCTACAGTAGGACCAGGAAGGGGCAGCCATTGCCTGCCCCTCCCCGGTCCTACTGTAGCTTGATGAAGAGGAGGCTTGGAGACTGATCATATGTATATATGGTCTGTTTCTAGGACATTATCCTGTTCCTTGCCTCTGTCACTAATGAGCGACCTTTAAACTTTTATAGGTACCCTTTGCAGCTCTCTTCATATGGAATACTGAAAATATGTTTTCCTTTGAAATCAATGTGCACTTTTGAAGCATTTTTGAAGACATTTCTTCTATGTCTGTTTTTATTTTGGGATCTTACTCCTTTGACTGTCAGTAATTGGAAGAAAAAATCTCTGGGAGGAAACCTGAGATTTTCCTTAAGGAAATGGAAAAGAGACTTGACTGAAGAATGACCTTTAAATCTTACGGTGCTCATCAGTAAGAGAAAAATAGCTTATATCAACCGTTCTTGTTGTAGAGGAAAATGCCAGGAAGGAAGAGAAAGAGAACATTCATAAGATGGTAAAAGTTAAGGCATCAAAATAAAGAAAGGTTATGTGGTACTAAAATGAATAAGGAATAGTTTTAGTCTAAAGTAGTAGATAAACTAAAAAGGAAAAGAAAAGGATAATTACTCCAAGCCGAGAATCACTGAAAAATCTAAGAAAATATCCTGCTCATTTTAGTTACTGGAAGGTAATACAAAAAAGCAAATTGGAAGGATATTTACTCGGATT
>NC_090731.1:151917377-151924877 GCF_036898095.1 Palaemon carinicauda
GAAGAGGTAAAAGGTAATTTAATTTATTATCTTCGATTGAACCATCTGGATTTTAGTTATCACTTTCACAGAGACAAATTGGATTTCATTCATATCCTTTTCGCAGTTACTCTTCTTGCCTCCTTTAATAGGATTGGCGCTGTCAGCAAATATCACAATCTGGTTTTCCTTTCTTCCAATGCGCAAAATTTGGTTAAAAGCTGAGATTTATGACCTAACTAAAGCATTTAGATTTTCGATATTCACTCTCCTCTTGTCAGAATTCTGACTTATTCAAGTTGGTTTTAATGTTTCCCTTGACAAGTAAACTAAACAGTTCTGTTTAAAAGACCCGTCATAATGTTTATGTTGACATTATATACTTGATCCATATTTTAGTAGAGCAAGGGGTAGGACAATGTCCTAGAGACCAGTATATGATTAGTATCTAAGTTCCCTGTATACCCAAGCTAGCACCAGAGAGGACAAGCCTATGGCTACTGATGACTAATCTCTTCCTCACAAGGACGGTGAGGTTAGTTACTGATACTGCTTGAACATGGCTAGATCTCCCGACCCACGTAATGCGATTCATAGACATTTCTAGCGGGTTACCAGAACCCTTGGTATGGGGATTCGAATATCCGCTGCTTCTAGTTCTTATTATTTGCATAATAATTGATCGTGGCAATGAGATAGTACATTGTGCAATTAATGTTACTCATGAGTACGAAATGGAATATCTACCAATCTTCCAGGAGATTGGTGGTTATTCTCTGGAATAGGAGATTGAAAGCCAATAAAGGAAAATATTGTTGATAAGTTTATGCTTAAATCTCCTCTGTACAAAAGAATAGTACTTAATGATTGTTCGAAGTTGACAATACTTGGTAATATCTTTTTCATTTAAATTAAATTTTTTTTCCCACTTACTAAAGTATTGATATTTATGGCATATGCTGCAGATCTTCAGCCTTAACACAGTAAAAATATATTCATTCCACGTGAGTGTCAAAGTTATCCCAAGAAGTTTATTTTATAAAAAAAAAAAAAAAAAAAAACATAATTCTTAAAAACCTATATTCCAACAAATTCAGTATGTTTAGTTTTCCGACAATTGTTTAAAGGTTGTCTCTTTACTAATCTACAATAAACAATTTAATGCACCATGCTCAGCATTGTGTGTGTTATTTTATACATTTTATTCTTTCAAGAGTAATATTTGCTTATTAACTCTCAATCAAATTGCAAATGCAATTTAATCAACTAATCTTATATTCTCTTTTGGTGTACTTCAGCATAATTAGTGAAGCCAATTGAAGATTTCATTACTTTATGGCAAAACAATGATTGCAATGATAATCATAATTAAGGTAGAAATAATTAGCTTTGTTGTTCCTAAAGTAATTTCAATCAGCAGAGGTCAAGAGGTGATTACGTGTTCGATGGTTTGATGTTTGATTATCTTTAAAGACAATTATTTTGATTTAACTTTATCGATATAAGAAACTAACAAATCAGGAATGTTATTAATAATAATTATAATGAAGAACTATATAAACGATCTTCAGTATGACCATAAAAACATTACAACTTAGTATCATATAAGACATCTAAAAAGAAAAAGAATAAAAACATTTGCATTACCTTGTAAAATATTAGGTAATTTATATATGGGAGTTCTTAATGGCAGGTTAATTATATCATTTAAGTAAATGAGGACCACCCAAAAAGGATAATGTGTTGATTGTATCTACATATTTGAAAGAGTATTGTTTTATGCCAACAGACCACCTTCATACATATACTCTATCTTAAACAATGTAAATGAGGAAGAGAAGTACATTAACACAGGGTTCAGAATATGGTGTGAAATCTACACTGCATATATATATATATATATATATATATATATATATATATATATATATATATATATATATATATATATGTATATATGTATGTTTGTGTATGTATGTATGTATAGATAGATAGATAGGTACACACACATTTCACAACCAGATACACACACGCATATATATATATATATATATATATATATATATATATATATATATATATATATATATATATATATATATATATATATATATATATATATATATATATATATATATATATATATATATATATATATATGTGTGTGTGTTTCTGATTATGGTTTTTATCCTTGATGTACGTGGAACATGTATCATCCTAAATCATCATAATTTCCATTTCCAGTCACATTCTTTCTCCCGGAGACCGCCTTCCCCCCCAAAAGAAAAAAATCCGAAAGGAAGGGCAAACGCTACAGTAGTTATGTAATGCCATTCAGTATCTTCTGCCGCCAGTTGTGTCAGCCATCTATGTACATTTGGACCTCGCTCTGAGGAAATGTACCCTGAGTAACCAAACAGATAGTGTAGGGAGAGATGGCAGACGTTGTGGGCGGGGCTGAATGTAGGAACTCAACAGGACTACATTTTTCTAACGATGGAATCCGTCTCCAGTACATTTGAAGTTCTAAGAGTAGTCCAAAAATATCTTAAAGTCTGGAAACTTACAAGAAAATTCTAATCAAAGAAAACGATTACTTAAAAAATACTGATTGTAGATTCATGCAGTGGGGAAATTAGGCAAATACTCGTATCGCTATAAAACTAATACAAGTCTATGAGCCAGACCAATATTAGTACGAAATGTATAACTAAATGGGTTTTTTTATCCTCCGAATTTACCTCAAACTTTAATTGAATATACTTCAAATGTGTCAGACTTCATTTTACACATATTTTGATTCCCATGATATTTTTTGTAGAATCAGCTGATACAGAGACATAACTCAATTGTGTTTATGTTATAGATTCCCCCCAAAAATAAAGATGCTTTCAGATTTAGTGGATAAAAACCCATTTAGCTGTACATCTGACTTTTCCAACACATAAATCCATAGGGTTTATGGTCTGAACTACCAGAAAATAAGACATTTAGTTCCTCCATTTGATACTAAAACAAAATTCTGTCTGGCTCACGGACTACTGTATAAGCTTCACCCTACTTTACAAGCAAAAGGTTCCATATACTATTGTTTTTTTAATTCCCAGTCTCGCCATTTCAAACTCCCTTGTATTAGAAAAAGTTCTTTGCGCTGGGAGAATAATCGCCCTCCATAAAATGCGTGGAAACACATTGCATTTGGAAACATGTGTTCCATTTTGAATGATTTTCTGATCAGCTTTGTTGAGACGCAATTGCATAAGTCGGATTAAACGGTATTTAGCTCATAGAAATCACTCGTTACTATCATGTGTAATCTTTTAAAAGTAGCAGTCGCTTTCAATGTTTGCTGTTAACGTCAATATATTTAGATTTTTATAACTTTTTTCGCTATGTGAATAGACAATACAAGCTTTATTTATAGTTAAATGAACAATTGATTTATAGATCTCCTGAATACAGCGGATCAGTAAGGACTGCCATTTTGAGCAAACAAACGTTAAAACGAAAAAAAAAAAAAAATTATAAACAAGAGCAATCGGAGATTTCAGACCTCCGCCAATGAATATTGCTAACATTTAACTAAAGTCTACGGACATTGCCTCCCACTTTTCATATGCTGACTGAACAGTAGATGGTGAAAAGTGCAATGTTTGATCCAGAATCGTGTCTTGTTCCGTATCACTTCCAAAATTTCATGGCTTCTTCCAATGCATAATATATATACATTAAAAGATATTGTAAAAATTCAATGTGTCAATTTTTCTTGACAGTCTTTAAAATTATGAAAAATGCAAATCCGAATTTCGAATCCGGATCTGGTATCAGATCATTTCCAAAGTTGATGGAGTCGTCCATGGCCCAAGATCTATCTGTGGTGGATATTTCGTAAAAATCCGTCCGTGTGTTTTAACGTTATCTTTAAAATGGCGAAAAATATATCTCCGGATCCAAGTCCGGAACATTTCCAAAATTTAATTTGGTCATCCATGACCTAAGATCTATCTGTGGTGAGAATTTAGTCAAAATGTGTCGAGTAATTTTGACGTAATCCTGTCCACAGACATACAGACAAATAAGTAAATAAATGAAAAATAATTCTGTCTGCAGACACAGATAAATAAATGAATGAATAAGAAATAATCCTGTCCACAGACATGCAGGCAAATAAATAAATAAATAAACAGACTAAAAAATATAACCTCCTCGGCGGAGGTAAAAACAATGACAGGAATACTTCCACTCTCGCATCTGAAACAGCCTTTGTTGAAGTTTCATCGAACGTTTAAGTAATTAAAAACACCTCGAATTTCTTTTTAATGATATTCATTACTGAGAAGTTCCCGATGCTCTGCTCCACAAATGAACTGATTACTTTCGTTATAATTCACGTAGCTTTAGTCTTTTAATTAAAGTTGGCATTAACACTGCACAAGAGAATTTACAGATATAATGCATGTTCTTTTACATCAAACTGATGATAGATAATGAGGCAGAAGAACTAACAAGAAAAAAGTTTCGCTAACATTTTGCCTGCAGGTTAAGATATCAACAATTTTACTCTAGGTCATAATTGATTATAGTAATTTTATTATTCTCCGGGGACAATTACCCCCTAGGACAATTATCCTGAGTACAATTACCCACCAAATATGATAAAAACAACTTTTTTTTTTTTTTTTTTTTTTACATATGTAGGTCTGTAGAAAAAGTACATATTCACAAATTATGACTTTATTCACTTAATAATACAAAAATACAATACAAAGATAATACATATTCACGAATACATATTCACAAATAAAATACAGATAATACAAAGATTTTTTTTTATTTTCACTTAATATAAGAGTAACATTTACTACAACTGAAACGTGTTTTCACTGGGCATAGCTAAAAGAGAATAATTGATAAAATGGGAATATGTGTTATTTTGGTCAAAGAGTTCGGACATTGTTTCATGTTTTTGAAAAGGTCCAGCCAATATTCTGCTAAAAAGGTTAGTTTTTTTTGGCTAACTTATTACAATAGATCGTATACAACCATTCTGGTTTCTCAATTATGTCTTTTACTAAAATTATTAAAACTATTATTATTAAAATTATTATTATGAAAATGAACAGAATTATGAAAATGAACAAAATTATGAAAATTATTTTTTATTATTTTAAAATGATTAAAATGACTGGAATCGAGCCATGGCTCAGTAGAAATACAATTTTCAAGGAAGAGTATTAATTAAAAAAGGCAACGGATTTCAAAGAAATAACATCATGCTAAAACTATTTGTAATTAACATCTAGTACATAATATAGAATAAGTTTATTGCTGATGCAGAGAATGCTACTCTCTTAGCATCAGTATTATCTGCTGGGCATATCTGTTGCCGATTCTCTTAACAGAGATTTAGTTGAAATTAGATAATATTATATATCCTTATTTTGGGAGGCGAAGAAGCGAAGTTTAAGCCTTAGCAGCACTCAAAGTGAAATTTTAAGGGTCATCTTTTGTAAATTGTTTTTGAAAACACATCCGATTTATCTTTTTTTAATTGAACTAAAAATTTATATAATAAGAAAATCTTTAAGCTTCGTGAATTTTTTATTCGTGTAGATATGTGGATAAGACTAGCAAATATAATTTCATATTAGCAACGTTGACGTTTAGCTTAAAGACGAAAAGCTGAAATATGGAAACTAGGAATTTTTACTTTATTGCGGCAAAGTCAAGGTGGTATATCACTATTTTACTTACACGTTGCTTGATAATTGGTTATAACTACTATGAGATTCAGGGCCTCTGTAACACGGTTTTTTTGGACTTTGCTCCTTATCAAAGCATCGGATGTAGCTGAAAGTTGACATATGTATATTTTACAACCACACACAAATTTTGTCAGCATTATCAATAACCTAAACCCGATAGTTTTAATTTTCATAGAGTAAAAATGATCGCGCCGACGCCATGGCCAGTGATAACGAGCCAAGAGTCGAAAACATTTATTACGTAAGCAATGTAAACACCTTTTGACAAAATTTTGCCCCGCTCATCCACCAGACACCCATTCACCTTGTTCTATCTGCTCTGAAACCCATATCAGTCAAGAATGGCTAACAGGATTTGGAATTGCCCCAGTGGATGCAAAACTGCATTTGTCTTACGACTTGCAACTTTATACAGTCAAGAGAAAGCCCGTGGCCATATTTACTATAGCCTGAATAGGTAATTTTTCAAGTTTCTAGTTTAAATCTAATGTTTATGGTCTGATTTGTATTTAGCGTAACATGATTATAATACTTGTAATGTCAATCAGGCTTTTGAACATTTCCATTAACTATTCACTATGCCACCAAGAGAGAGAGAAAGAGAGAGATTGTATGTAAATAGTCTTTATATAACTATTTTTGTTAAAATAAGAATTATGTGCTAAACTCTCCATCAGACCAACGGATCATCCGATATAATTTTTTTTCTTCTTCTTAGGCCGTACGACCGTGTTGGCTATGTTTTGGGCATGACTGCATTTTGTAAATAAATCAGGAATAGTTTTAGGAGTTTTATTTGTATATCTAATGGGAATTTATAGAAGTAAAGTGAACATAATTCATTTATCCTTTAAAATAATTACTACATGTAGAAAAACAAGTAGTAAAGATGATAATGCAATGAAGGAATGATACCATACTTTATCTTTAGCTTCAACATCGGCAATAACATACCCAGTTGCCATAATTTGTCAGCTTAATGAAATAACCTATCATCTAATGTTAAACTTAATTTCTGAGGAGGCCATGGCTTATTGCCCAGTGAAAAAACATGACCAAGACTTTATGAATGGCGGAACGATACATAAATGTGGGTGGGGTATCTGTGCTAGCGTATTAATACTACTGTAGCAGTAGTGCCGCAACAGTAGTATACATGAATTAAACGTTTAGGCCAACTGCTGGGATCCTTGAGGATCATTTAGCACTTCTAAAAACTACTCAAGAAATGAGTTTTTATAGCCAGAATTTAAATTTTCTGATCCAACAATGCCAATGATAGCCTTCAGTGTTATCCTGAATTATAACCAGGCCAAAGTGGGTGGAGCCTCATGAGATCATCATTCTGACGATAATTATTGGTGAAGGTTTAAAGCCAACATACGGTACCGGCTATTTTTTTTTTCTTTACAGTAAATAGGTTGGTAGATAGACAATAAATAAAAATTGCTTGACATTGTATATAGCAGTTATCAAATCAAGCTTGTCTACTACGTTTTTGAAAATTACCAACTATTCCCTACACCTTTTCAATCTGATTGTGACCTATAAAGTAGACTGTAATTTCTTAGGAAACTTATTTTGGGAGTTAGACTAGTATTCGAAGTGTTTTTGTATCTATTAACATATTTTGTTGGTTTGTCCATTATGACAATTATCAGTGGAGAGGTTTCAGAGTTCATAAAGGTGTACTGCTTTGCTTTTATTTAAACTTTTGTGTCATTGTTGGCAGAGGTATAGCCTTCGTTACGTATAG
>NC_090731.1:151929877-151937377 GCF_036898095.1 Palaemon carinicauda
TGGCATGGTTGGTTTCGACCTGGCCTTTCATTAGAAGGGGCTAGCGTTCGATCCCAAGTATGAGGTAGAAATTTATATATATATATATATATATATATATATATATATATATATATATATATATATATATATATGTATATATATATATATATATATATATATATATATATATATATATATATATATATATATATTTATCCCGTCACGCTGAGCAGCATTGCCAAACACATGTCTACTCGGTCTCTCCCCGTCCCTCTTGTAGGGGATATGCAGTAGTCATACCCCGGGATGTACACTCAGAAACCACGATCACCCACAAATTGCCGAACCTGCCATGTTGTATATAGGAAAGGTGCTGCCTTTGACCGTGTTAATCATGAGGCCCTTGTTTTCAAACTGAAACAGTTGGGAGTGGGTGGGTCGTTTCTTAGCATTATTATTGATTTTTTAAGTAATAGATCTCAAAGAGTTGTTGTTGATGGGCACCATAGTGATTATAGGAATGTGATATCCGGTGTTCCACAGGGTAGTGTTCTTAGCCCATTACTTTTTATACTATATACACATGACATGTGGTTTGGCCTAGAAAACAAGCTTGTTGCATATGCAGATGATGCTACTCTCTTTGCATCAATTCCATCCCCTGAATGTAGATCTAGGATTGGTGAATCCCTTAATAGAGATTTAGCTAGAATTATGCATGGTGCAAATTATGGGGTATGAAGTTGAATCCTAACAAAACTCAAAGTATGATTGTAAGTAGGTCAAGGACGGTGGCTCCTCAACATCCGGATCTCAGTATTGATAATGTTTCTTTAAATATGTATGACTCTTTCAAAATTTTAGGTGTGATTCTCGACAGTAAATTTACTTTTGAGAAACATATAAGGTCTGTGTCTTCTTCAATTTCACAAAAAATAGGCTTATTGAGAAAGTCTTCCAAGATTTTCGGTGATCAATCTATTCTGAGGAAGTGTTTTAATTCTTTCATTCTACCTTGTTTTGAGTATTGTTCTCCTGTCTGGTCTTCAGCTGCTGATTCTCATCTTAATTTGTTGGACAGAAACTTACGGTCTATTAAATTTCTTATTCCTGATCTAGATATTAATCTCTGGCACCGTCGTTCAATTAGTTCATTATGCATATTGCATAAGATTTTTCACAACTCTGACCATCCTTTACATTCAGATCTCCCTGGATAATTCCATCCTGTTCGTAATACTAGGCAGGCAGTTAATTCTAATAGCCAGGCCTTCTCCATCACGAGGCTCAATACTACGCAGTACTCTAGAAGTTTTATTCCAGCTGTGACCAAGTTGTGGAATGATCTTCCTAATCGGGTGGTTGAATCAGTAGAACTTCAAAAGTTCAAAGTTGGAGCAAATGCTTTTTTGTTGACCAGGCGGACATAGTCTTTTTATAGTTTATTTATGACATATTTGTTTTTGATATTGTTGATAGTTTATTATATGATATGTCTGTTTTGACGTTGTTTCTTATTTTAGAATGATTTATTGTTAATTTGTTCTCTTCATTTATTTATTTCCTTATTTCCTTTCCTCACTGGGCTATTTTTCCCTGTTGGAACCCCTGGGCTTATAGCATCTTGCTTTTCCAACTAGGGTTGTAGCTTGGATAGTAATAATAATAATAATAATAGGAAAGGTTGAATCTATGCTCTGATTTATCATTAATTTGCTGTCTTTCTCTTAAAATGTTGTAAACATTCGAGACATCTGTGATTGTCAATAATCCCTATGAGGAAAAGAGTCCAATATCTATTAAGGACGTTTGATTTGACAAAGTATTATATCTATAAAAGTTGGCTTTATAAATAACGATGATAATGCAACAGGTAAGGTTATAAAACCTAAAGCTAAAATTAACACTGACTAGAAAAACTCACATATTCAAAATTGCAGCAAAATTCAGGAAAACGTTGCCAGTTGAAATCAAGAATGAGATAGTAAAACTCAGCCAGTTACAAAAACAGAGATTATTAAGAACTTCAAGGACCTTTAACGTTGATTCGAGTAAATGCAGAGAGAAAAGTTAACGAGGAAATTGATCTCTGAATAAGAGAGGCTGTCAGACTTGAATACACGGTTCCCATTTAGTGATATAATACTTACAATCATGCATACGCACACACCCATATATATATATATATATATATATATATATATATATATATATATATATATATATATATATATATATGTATATATATGTGTGTGTGTGTGTATATATATATAAATATATATATATTTGTTTATTTATATATATACATATGTGTATCATATACACCCATAAATATATATAGCCTATTAAATATATGCATATATACAGTATATATGCATATCATATATATATATATATATATATATATATATATATATATATATACATACATACATACATACATACATAAAAAATGCAGCCGTTTCTAGTCAACTGCAGGACAAAGGCTTCAGACATGTTAGTCTATGCCTGGGTTTTGGTCAGTGCGGTTTGGTGATGGTAGACCATTTTCGTCTGATCGCTCACAGCAAAGGAACCTAATATCGGTGGCCTTGATTAGTACAGCTTTACTGATCATGATGATACGCAAACCTTTTCATCACGTTAAGGTATCCCCACTCAGAAAGGGATGCACACCACACATACACACACACACATACACACATATGTGTATATATATATATGTGTGTGTGTGTGTTTTAGTGTATATAAGATGGAAATGCTATATGTATACATAATATGTGTTCATTATAAATTTCTACCTTACACTAGGCTCGACCCATGAACTCTTTAATTGAAAACACAGAAGTCTCTGTCAGCTTGGATGGCATTCCATTTACCTTTCTAAGGTCATTATGCGTTCAGAAACGTAAAAGGAAGTATATTTTCTTAGTCTTGAATCCTAACGCATTCATGATATAGTTCCACGTTTATTGGAAGAGTTGTTCAAAAGAAGCTCCCCTTTAGAAACTGTGAAAAACAGTTGTATTCCTGTCCTAGGCCGGGTCAAGAGACGAAAATGCTGGAGAACTTGTGGTTAGAATTAATTAAATCAATGATACTCGGGTTCGAGTCCCACTCAAGCTATATAGTTGCTTGTAGTATCTACAACTTCGTCATCCTTGTGAGCTAAGGATGGGGATTTGGGGGAGCATATAGGTAAACCTGCTGAGTCATCAGCAGCCATTTCTGGCCTTCCTTGGTCTTAGCTTGGATGGAGAGGGGGCCTGGGCGCTGATCATATGGATATATGGTCAGTCTCCTGAAAAATGCACTAGTGCATTGTCGTGCTAGCTAGGGCAATGTTACTGTCCCTTGCGTCTGCCATTCATGAGTGGCCTTTAAACCTTTAAATGTAGTTTAATCTTACATCATAGTTTTCTAAAGGAAGAGATAGAATTCGAAAACTGAGTTATCGAAATAATTGACTAAGATCATTTCATGGCTCGATGGCATGAAACATTACGCTAATATTTGAAAGCGTGATACCAAGGAAAACTTGAAAGTGCTTTATATGTGTAGGATATAGAACTCTCAGAATTTTTTTCCCAGGGAATTCTAACTTTGTAATAGTTTTTGAATATTTCAATACGAGATATCCGAATCCAGTTCGATATTGAATTAGTCATAATGGCAGTTTTATTACATCAGCCTTAGGTGAAATGTGCAGGTTGATATTCATATTAAGTTCAACAACAAACAACAATAAATGCTATCGTTTCTAGTCCCCTGCAGGACAAAGGCCTGAGACATGTCAATTCACGTCTGAGTTATGGCCAGTCTTCAGCACCACAGAGGCCAGTGCGGATTGGTGGTGGTGAGATATTTTCATCTGACAGCTAACAGCAAACCAACCTAGAATCAGTGGCCCTGACTTATGGATATTACAGCTTTGTTGATCATGACGACACGACACTCAGAAATATTGAGTATATATATATATATATATATATATATATATATATATATATATATATATATATATATATATATATATATATATATATAGTATATATAATACACATATATATAAATATAATATATATAATATATATATATATATATATATATATATATATATATAAATATACAGTATATATATATATATATATATATATATATATATATATATATATATATATATATATATATAAAAATATATATATATATATATATATATATATATATATATATATATATATATATATATATATATGAATGAAAGCGTTTTATAGCATATATTTTAGCATTTTACTTACATTTTGAAAGCAATAATTGTTTGTATTAGGTTACAATAATATTAACAATCATAATAATAATAATAATAATAATAATAAT
This sequence comes from Palaemon carinicauda, assembly GCF_036898095.1. Lineage (NCBI taxonomy): Eukaryota > Metazoa > Arthropoda > Malacostraca > Decapoda > Palaemonidae > Palaemon > Palaemon carinicauda. Next base: position 151,934,237 of record NC_090731.1, read on the forward strand.
AATAATAATAATCATTATTATTATTATTATTATTATTTTTATAAATATTATCATTATTATTATTACTTTTATTATTATTATTATTATTATTATAATTTTTATTATCCTTGTCATTATTATTATTATTATTATTATTATTATTATTATTATTATTATTATTATTATAAGACCTAGCCTCAAATGACTTATCGAAAAGAATATAAAACGGAAAATCGTTTACAGAATGATGTTAACATTTTGGTGATTTCTGATTTAAGATGACAGATTTCTTTGTGCAAATACAACCAATTAGAGGGGATGAACATAGTGCTCTAGTAACGGTTTATGATTTGCATATTTTTATTCGACTTCTTTTCAGTGAATATCTGTTTGTATATATATATATATATATATATATATATATATATATATATATATATATATATATATATATATATATATACATATGTGTGTATACATATGCATATATATGTATATATATGTATATATATATATATATATATATATATATATACATACATATATATATATATATTATTTTTCCTTCTTTCCTTTCCTCACTGAGCTATTTTCCATGTTGGGGCCCCTGGGCGTATGGCATCATACTTTTCCAAGTAGGGTTGTAGCTTAGCAAGTAATAATAATAATAATAATAATAATAATAATAACAAAATAGTATATGCACATACATATTGATTCAATCCTTACCTACCCCTCCCCTTTCCTAACTACGACACGGCAGTTGGGGTATACTGTATATATTTCTTTCCAGCCACGCTGAGTGGCAGTGCCAGATGTATAACTGCTCTGTCTCTCAGCATCCCTCGGGAGGTGGGAGAGGGAATAGTCATACCCTGGGGAGAGGTGTTACCCCTAGAGGTACACTCGGAAACCCCAACTGCCGTGTTGTAGATAGGAAAGGGGGAGGGGTAGGTAAGGATTGAATTAAGATGTATGTGCATATATTATTATTGTTATTATTATTATTTTTATAATTATTATTACTTGCTAAGCTACAACCCTACTTGGAAAAGCAGGATGCCATACGCCTAGGGGCTCTAACAGGGAAAATAGCGCAGTGAAGAAAGGAAACAAGGAAAAATAGAATATTCTAAGAACAATAACAACATTAAAATGAATATTTTCTAAATAAACTATAAAAACTTTAAGAAAACAAGAGAAAGAGAAATAAGATAGAATAGCGTTCCCGAGTATACCCTTAAGCGAAAGTATTTAACCGTAATTGCTGACGGGTTGTGTACACTAGTTTATAAGTTTATTTGAAAAATCCTTGTTATTGTGCAAGTATAGAAAATTAATATCTTATTATCAGCAGCTTTGAATTAAGATAATGACAATATTATTTACCAACATTTTAATTAGGTTAAATATTAATTAGTTAATGACTATAGTATCATCCCTCTTGGCTCATTTTAGGAATATATTTACATATAAAAGAAATAAAAGAGAAAATCGCACGTCGATCTCAATAAATTTGAAATTCAATTTTGATGTACAGCATCACGTCCATTAAATTTCCCAGTCTGCAATGATGAATCCATTTTTCATAACTACAAACTGGATTCGGCATTAGCGAGAATTTCCATCCTTAATTCCATTACGACTCTACGAATTCACGGCGACACTCAATCTCATCATCGCTTTCATAATGCTGACTTGGTCCCTTTTACAGAAATGTCATCATGCTCATCTCCCTAGAAATCTTTTGATAGAATAATGTTTCTCATTGAAAGAAAAATACATTTTGTTTCCATTAAAACAAATTCAGAAAATCAAATTGTAGTTATATCCATTCTACAAGCATAAGCAATGAGGTTATTTTATGTCGAATTCACAAGTCCATGAAATATTTAATTCTTAATCTGACTACTAATCTGTAGGACTACGTATAATGCCAGCTGTATTGCACAAGTTCACCTAGCTGTAATTGGGTACAAGAATTTTTGAGGGGTCACATAATAGGCTTAGGGCTAGTAGCTTCACCCCTAAAGATTTATATATATATATATATATATATATATATATATATATATATATATATATATATATATATATATATATATATATATATATATATGTATATATATACATATATTTATATATATATATATGTATATATATATACAAATACATATATATATATATATATATATATATATATATATATATATATATATATATATATATATATATATAGGTAGATAGATAGATATAAGAATGTGGGTCAGGTAAGTGACTGAAAGACTGAATGACACCGCAGAAGTAGCAAACTTTTCTGTCCTGAGAAGTGCCAATTGCTTGTTATTCTAATACACCTTGTCCTAAGGCAGATGATTGCTTAGCTTAGAGTTTGTGAATCCTTTGAGAGAGGAAATGCCTTTGAAATGGCAGATGAACTTTCATTTTAGGGTGATGGCAATCAAATGTCAGCTTAATCTATATACTGAGGACTTTTGCCATGTTGATAGTAAGTTGTTAAACTGTCTCCCTAGGAAGTATCAATGATCTAGGATACAGATATATTTGTGAATGAAAAAATAGAGGTTGATATTGTTTATGTAAACTATTTTGGTTATACAGTACATGTGGCATAAGAAACTTATCAAAAGTGAGAAATGCATTATATATGAAAGTGGTAATGAGAATTTATTGCGCGAAGAGAAGGATCGAAGACATTGTCAGACGGTTGAATCATGTGGAAAGAATGGACGACAATTAGCAAGTGAAAAGAGTATTGAATTTGTAAGTGCTGGGAGGCATGAAGAGAGGAATACTTCGACAGGGTTGATAGGTGTTGTAGTAAACTTATTGGAAAGGAAATGTTTTGCTATGAAGGAAACGCAAGAGTGCGGTCAAAAAAGGGTTTAATGGTGCAGTGAATGTGTGATAGGGAGAGGAGGATTCTATGAACTGCTGATTGAAATTCTGTTGGGATGTTTGAAGCGACTTATAATTATGAAGTTTAACTGAACTAGATGTTAAGCCGCAATTCAGTTGAAAGAATAAATGTTTATATTTGTATGTAATATTGACAACGATCTCGCATAGAAACAAACAGAAATGTGTAATTAAACCGTAATAATATATGTTATGAAAATGCCAATTAATCTGGACTGATTT
>NC_090731.1:151939877-151942377 GCF_036898095.1 Palaemon carinicauda
AAACAGATATGTCCTATATAAACTTTTAATAACGTCAAAAACAGATATGTCATATATAAACTATAAAAAGACTCATGTCAGCCTAGTCAACATAAAAACATTTGCTCCAACTTTCAACTTTTGAAGTTCTACTGATTCAACCACCCGATTAGGAAGATCATTCCACAACTTGGTAACAGCTGGAATAAAACTTCTAGAATACTGTGTAGTATTGAGCCTCATGATGGAGATGGCCTGGCTATTAGAATTAACTGCGTGCCTAGTATTACGAACAGGATAGAATTGTCCTGGGAGATCTGAATGTAAAGGATGGTCAGAGTTATGAAAAATCTTATGCAACATGCATAATGAACTAATTGAACGACGGTGACAAAGATTAATATTTAGATCAGGAATAAAAAATTTAATAGACCTTAAGTTTCTGTCCAATAAATTAAGATGAGAATCAGCAGCTGAACACCAGGCAGGAGAACAATACTCAAAACAAGGTTTAATGAAAGAATTAAAACACTTCTTCACAATAGATTGATCACCAAAAATCTTGTAAGACTTTTTCAAAAAGACAATTTTTTGTGCAATTGAAGAAGACACAGACCTAATGTGTTTCTCAAAAGTAAATTTGCTGTCGAGAATCACACGTAAAATTTTAAAAGACATACAAATTTATATATATACATATTATATATATATATATATATATATATATATATATATATATATATATATATATATATATATATATATATATATATATATATATACATACAGTATATGTATGAATATATATACAGTATATATATAGTGTATCCCAGAATTCTTTGAGTGCATACTAAACTAGGTTGAGTGGCGTAGTGTGTAATTGAAGATAAGGATAAAACAACTCAAATGATGAACTGAAATCTATTAATAATGTGCCAAGATTTATTTAGCTTTCTATATATCAAAAACTGTATCAATTTATATACAATATTTATGTACAAATTCAAAGCAGTTGATTGTTGACATGAAGGAAATATTACTAAAAGTTTTCAACTTAGCAAAAAAATTCTGAAAATGCATTACTAAGTTAAAAAATAACTACCAGGCTTTTACCCTAAAAAGAAATATCAAAAATTGCCAATAGATTAACATTTTATTTACAGCATCTGGAAATTCAACTGAATAAGATCAAAGATAGATGAATTATTTTATTGTCACTTTATTTGTAATAATTATTTTTTCTTTAACTTTCTCTAATATTAGTAAACTAGTGTACGCAGCCCGTCAACACTGACTCATAAATATTTAGATAGATATACACACACGCACACACAGATTCAAACCTTCCTACCCCATCCCCTTTCCTAGATACAGTCCCTCTCACCAGGGTATGACTATTCCCTCTCCCATCTACCCGAGGGACGAGAGAGACCGAGATGACTGTGACCCAATATATATATACTGTATATATATGTAAATATATATATATATATATATATATATATATATATATATATATATATATATATATATATATACAGTCAAACACTTGATCTTTATTAACTAGGGGAAATCCTTGAATATGTTTTATCTTCTAAGAAGAATGTGCAACCACACTTATCTGCCTAACCCACGAGACCAGTCCTGGCGAATACCAGTACTCCTCTCGTCTATGATATTGCTTTTAAATATATTTAATCCTCAAGCATGAATGAAAGCACCAAACCTACTATGAGCTTTACAAGATTATCAATTAGATCATTTGTTGTTTCTCATAACAAGAAATGGGGCGTATTAGCTTCCCAATTAGGACAAACCTTCCCGAGTACGAATTTTCTCCTTTCAAGACCAGTTGGGAGGAAGCGGTTTGTCCTCGCATTGAGTTAATTATACGATCAGAAGCAGATACAGGGAAGCAAGTTCATAGGAAATGGGATTTCATGGTGTTGGTGATATTCATAGTTCCTTTTGTTAGGGGAATGAGAACTGTAATGGACGGTACATGTTAAGTGATTGGGTAAAGTGCACTTTTTGCGTTGGTTCTGAGAGAGAGAGAGAGAGAGAGAGAGAGAGAGAGAGAGAGAGATAGAGAGAGAGAGAGAGAGAGAGAGACTAAACCCAAACTTTGAAAAGACATTTGATTACAATGATAGGATGAGTACAGTTTTAGTGTTGGTTCTCAGAGAGAGAGAGAGAGAGAGAGAGAGAGAGAGAGAGAGAGAGAGAGAGAGAGAGAGAGAGAGACTAAACCCGACCTTTGAAAGACATTTGATTATAATGATTGGATGAGTACAGTTTTGGTGTTGGTTCTCAGAGAGAGAGAGAGAGAGAGAGAGAGAGAGAGAGAGAGAGAGAGAGAGAGAGAGAGAGAGAGAGAGAGAGACCAAAACCTAACTTTGAAAGACATCTCATTACAATTATTAGATAAAGTACAGTTTTTGTATTGGTTCTCAGAGAGAGAGAGAGAGAGAGAGAGAGAGAGAGAGAGAGAGAGAGAGAGAGAGAGAGAGAGAGAGAGAGA
>NC_090731.1:151947377-151954877 GCF_036898095.1 Palaemon carinicauda
TGAAAACAATTATAAAGAACTAGCGTAATATGAAGTTAACTTACATACATATACCAAAGGCACTTCCCCCAATTTTGGGGGGTAGCCGACAACAACAAGAAACAAAACAAAAAGGGGACCTCTACTCTCTACGTTCCTCCAGCCTAACCAGGGACTCAGCCGAGTTCAGCTGGTACTGCTAGGGTGCCACAGCCCAACCTCCCACATTTCCACCACAGATGAAGCTTCATACTGCTGAGTCCCCTACTGCTGCTACCTCCGCGGTCATCTAAGGCACTGGAGGAAGCAGCAGGGCCTACCGGAACTGCGTCACAATCGCTCGCCATTCATTCCTATTTCTAGCACGCTCTCTTGCCTCTCTCACATCTATCCTCCTATCACCCAGAGCTTTCTTCACACCATCCATCCACCCAAACCTTGGCCTTCCTCTTGTACTTCTCCCATCAACTCTTGCATTCATCACCTTCTTTAGCAGACAGCCATTTTCCATTCTCTCAACATGGCCAAACCACCTCAACACATTCATATCCACTCTAGCCGCTAACTCCTTTCTTACACCTGTTCTCACCCTCACCACTTCGTTCCTAACCCTATCTACTCGAGATACACCAGCCATACTCCTCAGACACTTCATCTCAAACACATTCAATTTCTGTCTCTCCATCACTTTCATTCCCCACAACTCCGATCCATACATCACAGTTGGTACAATCACTTTCTCATATAGAACTCTCTTTACATTCATGCCCAATCCTCTATTTTTTACTACTCCCTTAACTGCCCCCAACACTTTGCAACCTTCATTCACTCTCTGACGTACATCTGCTTCCACTCCACCATTTGCTGCAACAACAGACCCCAAGTACTTAAACTGATCCACCTCCTCAAGTAACTCTCCATTCAACATGACATTCAACCTTGCACCACCTTCCCTTCTCGTACATCTCATAACCTTACTCTTACCCACATTAACTCTCAACTTCCTTCTCTCACACACCCTTCCAAATTCTGTCACTAGTCGGTCAAGCTTCTCTTCTATGTCTGCTACCAGTACAGTATCATCCGCAAACAACAACTGATTTACCTCCCATTCATGATCATTCTCGCCTACCAGTTTTAATCCTCGTCCAAGCACTCTAGCATTCACCTCTCTCACCACTCCATCAACATACAAGTTAAACAACCACGGCGACATCACACATCCCTGTCTCAGCCCCACTCTCACCGGAAACCAATCGCTCACCTCATTTCCTATTCTAACACATGCTTTACTACCTGTGTAGAAACTTTTCACTGCTTGCAACAACCTTCCACCAACTCCATATAACCTCATCACATTCCACATTGCTTCCCTATCAACTCTATCATATGCTTTCTCCAGATCCATAAACGCAACATACACCTCCTTACCTTTTGCTAAATATTTCTCGCATATCTGCCTAACTGTAAAAATCTGATTCATACAACCCCTACCTCTTCTAAAACCACCCTGTACTTCCAAGATTGCATTCTCTGTTTTATCCTTAATCCTATTAATCAGTATTCTACCATACACTTTTCCAACTACACTCAACAAACTAATACCTCTTGAATTACAACACTCATGCACATCTCCCTTATCCTTATATAGTGGTACAATACATGCACAGACCCAATCTACTGGTACCATTGACAACACAAAACACACATTAAACAATCTCACCAACCATTCAAGTACAGTCACACCCCCTTCCTTCAACATCTCAGCTTTCACACCATCCATACCCGATGCTTTTCCTACTCTCGTTTCATCTAGTGCTCTCCTCACTTCCTCTATTGTAATCTCTCTCTCATTCTCATCTCCCATCACTGGCACCTCAACACCTGGAACCGCAATTATATCTGCCTCCCTATCATCCTCAACATTCAGCAAACTTTCAAAATATTCCGCCCACCTTTTCCTTGCCTCCTCTCCTTTTAACAACCTTCCATTTCCATCTTTCACTGTCTCTTCAATTCTTGCGCCGGCCTTCCTTACTCTCTTCACTTCTTTCCAAAACTTCTTCTTATTCTCTTCATATGACTGACCCAGTCCCTGACCCCACCTCAGGTCAGCTGCCCTCTTTGCCTCACGTACCTTGCGCTTTACTTCCACCTTTTGCTCTCTATATTTTTCATACTTCTCTATACTATTACTCTGCAGCCATTCTTCAAAAGCCCTCTTTTTCTCTTCCACTTTTACCTTCACTCCTTCATTCCACCATTCACTGCCCTTCCTCATGCTGCCTCCAACAACCTTCTTGCCACATACATCACTTGCAATCCCAACAAAATTTTCTTTTGCTAACTTCCACTCCTCCTCTAAATTACCAGTTTCTCTTACTCTCACCTCGTCATATGCCATTTTCAACCTTTCCTGATATTTACTTTTTACCCCCGGTTTTATTAGCTCTTCAACCCTCACTAGCTCCCTTTTACATCCACCTACTCTATTCCCCCACTCTTTTGCTACAACTAATTTTCCTTCCACCAAAAAATGATCAGACATACCGTTAGCCATACCCCTAAACACGTGCACGTCTTTCAATCTTCCAAACATTCTCTTAGCTATCAACACATAATCCATTAATGCCCTTTCTACTACTCTTCCATTTGCCGCTCTTACCCATGTATACTTATTTTTATCTTTCTTTTTAAAAAAGCTAGCACTTATTACCATCTCTTGTTCAACACACATATCTACCAGTCTCTCACCACTCTCATTTTCACCTGGTACGCCATATTTCCCAATGACACCTTCTACCTCTCCAGCACCCACTCTAGCATTTAAGTCACCCATAACAACTACATAATTCCTTCTACCCAGTCCTTCTACACACCTAGTTAATTCATTCCAGAACTCATTCCGCTCTTCTTCACTTTTCTCACTACCTGGCCCATACGCACTGACAAACGCCCAACATTCCCTACCCAACCTAACCCTTACCCACATTAACCTAGATGATATCTCCTTCCATTCCACTACTTTACCTGTCATCCATTCACTCAACAATAAAGCCACACCCTCTCTCGCTCTTCCCCTTTCAAATCCCAGACATTCTACCAGACATTTCACCAAACATCACTTCACCTTTTCCTTTCATCTTTGTCTCACACAAGGCCAATACATCCATCCTTCTACTTCTAAACATACTTCCAATCTCACATCTTTTACTCTCTATCGTACTACATCCACGCACATTCAAACACCCCAAAACTAGAGTGCGGGGAGCAGTCACTCTCCCCCCAGCTCCATCTCTTTGTTGCTGTCTCACAGGATACTTTTACAGGAGAGGGGGTTCCCAGCCCCCTCGTCCCGTCCCTTTTAGTCGCCTCTTACGACACGCAGGGATAACGTTGGCGCTATTCTAAGTTATGCCACAGGGGGCATAACTTAGAAAATTAATTTCCACATCTCTATATAATAAAGAGTAAGTGTCAAGTTTTATATATATATATATATATATATATATATATATATATATATATATATATATATATATATATATGTATATATATATATGGATGTGTGTGTGCGTGTGTGCTTCTTATTGATCGCGCTCAACTCTCCCTGTCTCTCGGGTAGAGAGAGAGGGAATAGTCATCCTTGGTGAGATGGAGGTTCGTATGTGTGTATATCTATCTAAATATTTAGCATTAATTTTGGACAGGTCACGTACACTAGTAATAAAATAAATGCTAAGAAAAAAGTAAAACTAAAACTAAAATCCTTAGAGAATAACGAATAGGTAAATAAATAAAAATAATTAGATGAAAAAGTAATAAACAAACAAATAAAAAGAATTAAAAAAATAAGTAGTTAGATAAATGAATATGATATAAAAATAACCAAACGAATGTACACCTACATAAAAAAAATGTATACAAACAAAAAACTACAGTATACTTTAGCAATAACCTGCAATGGTGCTTGATGCAAGATTGCAAAACCTCTGGTGATAGGGAGAGCGATATGGGACCCGTCGACAGAATGCAGACGTTGACACTTTGTAAAGCAGGGGAGAGCCAGTTCCAGGTCAGGGAGTCGCTGATTGACATGGCAAATTCTACTCGATCTGAGAGCTCAAGTTTGAAGGGAAGGAATTTCCTCGTGTTTTTTATGAACGTAGATACGTTTCCTTTGTTATTTGAGAAAGATGCTCTTGTATTAAATGTCTTGTTAAGTTTTTATAGTTTATATCTGAAAGATGTGATTTAATGTTGTTACAGTTCTTGAAATATTCTATTTTAATTGTTCATAATTTCTCTTGTATATTATTTATTTCCTTGTTTTCTTTCCTCATTGGGAAATCTTTCCATGTTGGAGCCCTTGGGCTCATATCATGTTGCTTTTCCAAATAGGGTTATAGAATAGCTTGTAGTAATAGCAATAATAATGCAGATATATAATGCTGGACACTTGAAGTTTCTTAAAAGCATAACTAGGAGTCCAATTTGAATTTCAAAGCAGGTAAGAAGTATATACAGTAGTTTCACAGTATTGGAAAACTTCTTTTATTGAAATATTAAATTTTTAGTACAAAATCTACTGACTTGTAAACGCGCCACTGCAGGTGTCAATGTTCGTAGTACACAGAATAGATTTGAAAAAAAAAATATATATTAGTAAGAAAAATGGGAATTTTTCATCTATTAGTGGTTCTTGTCCCCCATGGTCAGATGTCGTGATGTGCTGTTTCGATATGCTGGCTTTCTAGATGTTCTAACGTGTCACATCTTTTCATTTACAATTAGGATACAATTTAATGTGTTTTCCTTTGTGGTTGGAATAGGGTTAGTAGTAAATAATGTTAGTCAACAACATACATAAGCACGTACACGCATGCACACATCAGTATAAACATATACGCACACACATATATATGTATATATATATATATATATATATATATATATATATATATATATATATATATGCGTGTGTGTGTGAGTGTTTATATATATATATATATATATATATATATATATATATATATATATATATATATATATACTGTATATATATTTCTTTTTTTATAATGTATACATATATACATACATATATTTGTATATATATATGTATATATTTCATATTTGTTTAGTATTATACGTATGTATATAATATATATATATATATATATATATATATATATATATATATATATATATATATACATATATATATTATATATACATATGTATATAAACACATATATTTGATATATCGATATAAAGCATGTGTATATATAACGGAGAGAGAGAGAGAGAGAGAGAGAGAGAGAGAGAGGAGAGAGAGAGAGAGAGAGAGAGAGAGAGAGAGAGAGAGAGAGAGAGAGTTTCAAGGAAATAATTTATCCAAGAATTCTCAATTGTGTTTTGCTTCGATAACTGAAGTTATTACTTAAAATATTAGATTAGAAAATATTGTCAATTAAGTAAATCAAAAAATTTCTAGGATATTAATTTCATTTTACCCAAGAAATAAAATCTAGAACGTTTACTGTAGGCAAAAAAACGGACTGTCTTCTAATTTTTATGGAGTTTGTGAAGTTTTAATAATCGATGTGTCGTCTTGTTGTCTTCTAGTTTGATGTCCCGTTTTTACTCTTGACAGTTTGTCAACAATTTTTTTCATAATCTTTTGAGATAAGAAAAGAATAGAAAATACTTGAGAAAGTTTCAGAGTTTATATCAGTAATATACTTTTCGTATTCTTATTTCTATTTTGAGATTAAGTAAATAGGATTAGAATTGATTTTAAAAATATAAAGGAATAAATTCATTTTAACTTGATTTCAATGGCTTTATTAAGATGACCCCAAAATGAGATATGTAAGTTTGCAGAAATGTATCAGTATATTGTACAAATGTTAATAATTTTAAATCCTTGTTGGTGTTGGTAGATATACTATACATATTTCCGTTTGGATATAAACTATTTATTAACTAAAGTGAATTTGAAATAAATTTTTGTGTAACTATATACAGTATATATACATATATATAGACACACACACACACACACACACACACACATATATATATATATATATATATATATATATATATATATATATATATATATATATATATATATATATATATATATCACCACATCTCAAACACATTCAATTTCTGTCTCTCCGTCACTTTCATTCCCCACAACTCCGATCCATTCATCACAGTTGGTACAATCAGAGTTCTATATGAGAAAGTGATTGTACCAACTGTGATGTATGGATCGGAGTAGTGGGGAATGAAAGTGACGGAGAGACAGAAATTGAATGTGTTTGAGATGAAGTGTCTAAGGAGTATGGCTGGTGTATCTCGAGTAGATAGGGTTAGGAACGAAGTGGTGAGAGTGAGAACGGGTATAAGAAATGAGTTAGCAGCTAGAGTGGATATGAATGTGTTGAGGTGGTTTGGCCATGTTGAGAGAATGGGAAATGGCTGTCTGCTAAAGAAGGTGATAAATGCAAGAGTTGATGGGAGAAATACAAGAGGAAGGCTAAGGTTTGGGTGGATGGATGGAGTGAAGAAAGCTCTGGGTGATAGGAGGATAGATGTGAGAGAGGCAAGAGAGCGTGCTAGAAATAGGAATGAATGGCGAGCGATTGTGACTTAGTTCCGGTAGGCCCTGCTGCTGCCTCCGATGCCTTAGATGACCGCGGAGGTAGCAGCAGTAGGGGATTCAGCAGTATGAAGCTTCATCTGTGGTGGATAATGTGGGAGGTTGGGCTGTGTCACCCTAGCAGTACCAGCTGAACTCGGTTGAGTCCCTTGTTAGGCTGGAGGAACGTAGAGAGTAGAGGTCCCCTTTTTTGTTTTGTTTCATTGTTGATGTCGGCTACCCCCCAAAATTGGGGGAAGGGCCTTGGTATATGTATGTATGTATGTATATATAGAAATATCCGTTTCTGATTGGGGATACTATAATGTGGTGAAAGGGTTTGTGTACCTACCATCAATCCAGAATGGCCAGCATGGTGATTAAATGGCCAAACCACAGACATGAATAAGGACATGTCTGAGGTTTTTGTCCTGCTGTTGATTAGAAACGGCTGCATTGGTTGCTGTGGTATATGTATACATACATACATATATATATATATATATATATATATATATATATATATATATATATATATATATATATATATATATATATATAATAGCCAAGAAAGGAAAACAAAATTTAATTGGAGTTTTTACATTCGTCCTGTTCGTGATATTAACAGCCTAATAATTAATCCTGTATCATCCTCCTTCCTAAAATCTGATTTACCTGGAATTATCAAGAAACTGGCAGCTGAAGTAATCTCATTCCCCTCTATAAATACGATATCATTTTACATTTATTCTTATTGCGTGCGAGTCAGTCGATGTCACAGATAAGACGAAAGTACCAACTCCAATTACGTCTGTTCACATTAAAGTTTCGTAGCTATAATTCATAATATATTTTCTAAAACAACAAAACCA
>NC_090731.1:151962377-151979877 GCF_036898095.1 Palaemon carinicauda
AATTGATCAAAGTATATCACACATACATTAGCCTTTATGTAAACCAAACAGTGAACTTTGGAATAGATGATTATTTTTGCAAACACATTCAAGCACTTGATGTTATGGTCAGATCTATCAACAACGTCAACGATATTTTGGGGAGTTTTGACATAAAATGGCGCAATGAATAATATTTTGATGTCACGTTAAGGAATTCTAAGAATAATTTACCAATATGTATTTTGAAAATTAGCATCTAGCTAAATCATCTTTGATCTGATAATTGGTCACTATGTTTGTAGCTTATTTGTAAATACAAAGATTATTAATCTCCTTAATTTCTTTGATGTTTTGAGTAACATATTTTGTCTGACATATAAAGCTTCGGTGAACCTAAACTAAACACGATATACCAGAAAGCTCTAATGTGTATAAAATGATTCAGTGGCCACTTTCCTCTTGTTAAGGGTAGAAGAGACTCTTTAGCTATGGTAAAGAGCTTTTCTAGGAGAAGGACACTCTAAAATCAAACCATTGTTCTCTAGTCTTGGGTAGTGCCATAGCCTCTGAACCATGGTCTCCCACTGTCTTGGGTTAGAGTTCTCTAGCTTGATGGTACACTCATGATCTTATTTCTCTTCCTTTTGTTATTTTTTAGATTATTATAGTTTATATTTGCAAGATTTATGTTAATATTGTAATTCTTCTTAAGATATTTCATTTTAATTGTTCATTGCTTTTAGTTCATCTATTTACTCATTTCCTTTCCTCACTGGGCTATTTTCCCTATTGGAGCCCTTGGGCTTACAGCATCCTGCTCTACCAACTAGGTATTTAGTTTAGCTAATAATAATAATAATAATAATAATCTCTAGTTCATCAATGTATATGTCTATTTCTTTAACTAACATTAACCCTTCACTGCCAAAGGTTACTTAATTAAAATTTGTTAAAGGGAAGTATCTTATGAAACCACCCAAACCATAGCATAACGGTAATTATTAGTAAGTTTTTTTTTTTTTTTTTTTTGTGACAGCTTTGCAATAATTATCAACAAGCTAGGATTTATGTGGTCATTAAATATTTTGCTACATCAGCAGTTTTCCTGAATCTACCACTGGCGGCGAAAGGGTTAATGCCACATTAATTCCATGAAAATACAGTTATTAATCTAATAAGAAAATTTTCAACCGAATTAGAAGACAGAAATATCTTTTCAGAGAGAGGGTATGGTATTAAGTTCCCCGTTGTGATGTTTAAAAATATAATTCTAAAGATGATGATATACGGAAATGAATTTGAATACGCTATATATGGAACTGGGTTAGTAGTGAGATGAAAAGAAAATACGATAATCAACTTTTCTATATAGCAAGTTAGCTGGAGAATTCCTAAAGGTGAAAAGATATGAAAATCTATTTTAACAATTCAGTTTTATGGAAAGATTCTTTATCTGTTGGACCTGTTTGAAGAGGTATGCTTTTGCAGAATTATATCTGATATATTGACTCTTTCTTCTAGATATGAAATTGAAATAATCACTAATAAGTAGTTAAATAGGAAATATATTTACTTCCCGTTCAAAAATCACTCTAAATTCATAGCTTTGCACAAAGTGAAATGAAAAGCTCGTTTCAAATATACTTTTTCAGAAAAAAATTGAAAAAAAGAAAAGAAGTCCATTTCAAATGTGGCAGTAAAAGAAATTTCTTAAAAGGTCTAAATTTATAATAATTTCCCTAAAGGAATTTATGTAAGATTCACTGAAAACAAATGACTTAACTGAAACTCAATGGGCAACGGTTTATAACCAGAAGTTGAGAGAATGATGGAAAGATTTCCTCGTAGAATTAAATTAGAAAAATACTCCTAAAAAAGAGTATTATTATTATTATTATTATTATTATTATTATTATTATTATAACGATAATAATAATAATATTAATATATAATGATTATTATTATTATTGTTATTATTATTATTATTATTATTATAATAATAATAATAATAATAATAATAATAATGATTATTATTATTATTATTGTTACCATCATTATTATTATTTTTATCATTATTATTATTATTGTTATTATTATTATGGGAAAATAGCCCAGTGAGGAAAGGAAATAAGGAATAGTGCAATAGTGCGCCTGAGTGTACTCAAGCAAGAGAACTCTAACCAAGACAGTGAAAGACGAATCAACAAGTATCACAAGGCAGGTCATCATTCAATTCCTTCTAAATAAGATCTGAGGAACAAATTCACATATTGATTCTGTTACTTCTGACTTCTTTAACATCTCGTCTGCAGAGTAATAAGAGACATAGGAGTCTGGATGGATTAGGTTAATTGTATGGTTTCACGACAAATATTTTTGTGCAAGACCAGGTGAGAAATAGTTGTAAATGGTTGAGTTCTGAAAATTCTCCCATATAGGTATAATGTTCTAAGATGTTTTTAATCTGCTTTTGTTTGCTTAATTACTTGTTTCTATAAAAAAAAGGCTCTTACGTAAGTCTGGATGTAAGCCAGAATGCACTTTTGTAAAGGTTATATATTGATAAGGGTTGTGGTGGCCTGTTGGTAACGTCCTTGCCTGGTGATCGCCAGACAGGGTTCGAATCCAGCTCAAACTCGTTATTCCTGTGGTCACTGCAACCTCACCATCCTTGTGAGCTAAGGATGGGGGTTTTTAGGGAGCCTATAGGTCTACTTGATGAGACATCAGCAGCTATTGCCTGGCCCCCACTGGTTCTAGCTTGGGTGGAGAGGGGCTTGGGCCCTAATCATATGTATATATGGTCAGTCTGTAATGTAGGGCATTATCCTCCTTGCTAGGGCAATGTCATTGTCCCTTGTCTCTGCCATTCATGAGCGGCCTTTAAAAACCTTTAGTGGAAAAAGGAGTTGATAAACCATCCAATGCATCGCAGTACTTGAGTCTCCAGAAGTAAGAAACATCTAATTTGATTCGCGTATTTTGATATCATAATATTCATGATAGAAATACAATGAAAAGATACAATGAAAAGCTCCTGAGAGAGAGAGAGAGAGAGAGAGAGAGAGAGAGGAGAGAGAGAGAGAGAGGAGAGAGAGAGAGAGAGAGAGAGAGAGAGAGAGAGAGAATATACTTTCAAAAGGAGTAATATGCTTGACATGTTTTCGTAAACACGGTCTAATTAAGGTGAACACGGGACCCTCCCTCTCCATGACATTATATTAATTTGATCAATACTTCAAGGACTAGGTCGAGCTGAGGTGGGGGGTGGGGGGGGAGGGGGGAGGGGGAGTGAGGAGACCCCACTTGCTTATAAGATGACAAGCTTATGGAATGTCTTAATCTCAACGAAGACAAACTGGCTTTAATTAAGAAGCGAGACATCATAATCCGTCTTATGGGTCATTTGATTAGCTCATCGACGTATGTAAATATTCAAATATTCGGCAAGCTCTTAATGTCCGGATGGGGAGATTGCCATCGATTTTTTTCTTTTTTTTTCTCTTTATTTTTTCTTTCTTCTATTTTTTGTTCAAGTTTATTCTCTCTTTATACTCTTTCTTTGTTCTTTCTTCTAATTTTTTGTTCAGGTTTCTTTCTTTCTTCCATTTCTTTGTTTAAGTTTATTCTTTCTTTCTTAAATTTCTTTGTTCAAGCTTAGTTGGGAAAGCATGATTTTCATTTTGTATTACATCGTAGGTTTCTCTTATTTTTCATGTTATATTAGAAGACATAGAGTAACAACCCTATTTTAAATTCACCAACAGTGTGACATCTTTATAAGTCAGAGTAGAATTTCAATGTGTATTTGTAAGTGCTTCTTTTGAAATAATCCCAGTTTTTATAATATATACTATGCATAATTAATGACAATTTTTCGTTCGATGGAAAATATTTTTTGTGGCTGATTTTTGCAGCTTCCACAAACATTTAAGCATTTTAGGGCATATTTTTCTACTTAACTTTAATGCGAATCTTTGTCTTTTTCATTCAGGATGTCACGTACGAGCGAGCTTCATATTCCCTATCTTCTCTCTTAATTTCATTTCCTTACGGTTTAAGCATCCAACAACAAATGCATCCGTTTATAGTCCACTGCAGGACAAAGGCCTCAGACATGCCAAT
Source organism: Palaemon carinicauda (assembly GCF_036898095.1). Taxonomy (NCBI): domain Eukaryota; kingdom Metazoa; phylum Arthropoda; class Malacostraca; order Decapoda; family Palaemonidae; genus Palaemon; species Palaemon carinicauda. The sequence continues at coordinate 151,966,485 of NC_090731.1, forward strand.
TGAAGTCTTCAGTTTGGCCAGTTTTCATCACCACGGTCGCCAGTACGGATTGGTGTTAATGGAAGATTTTCGTCTGGTCGCTTACAGCAAACCAACCTACTATGGATGGCTCTGCCTAGTACAGCTTTGCTGATCATGGCGATATGCAAACCCTTTCACCAAGTTAAGGTCTCCCCACATAGAAAGGGATATATGCATAATTTGTATATATATATATATATATATATATATATATATATATATATATATATATATATATATATATATATATATATATATATATATATATATATATATATCATATATATATACACATATAATATATATATAAATATATATGTATATATATATACATATATATATATATATATATATATATATATATATATATATATATATATATAAATATATATATGTATATATATATATATATTTACATGTATATATATATATATATATATATATATATATATATATATATATATATATATTTATATGTGTATGTATATATATATATATATATATATATATATATATATATATATATATATATATATATATATATATATATATATATATATATATATAGAATGTCAATCCAACGACATGAGTCGCAATATTATCAAAGTTCAGATTTAACTTATGAATGGTTCATATTTGAAGAATGTTTGGATCCTTTTGGTATTCCTTCGTTTGATAACATTTCAGTCCTCAGATACTATTGCCTGTCCTCATATTATTCTAGAAAGAGTCTTTAAGACACTTTCATGATTAGTTTTAGTATTTTGATAATTTTTAACTTAAAAATCAAAATTTTTCTTTTTCTCGCATTTCGAACGTTATTATCTGTTCTAAGATCATCAGGTATTAACCAGCACATTTTACTAGCTTCGAAAGAATTGTGTTCTCGAGTTCATCATTAACAAAAAAAAAATTTTCATTTGGACTTTGTGTATCAATAAAACTGAAGATAAAAAGGATAACAAATTATTTTATCATTGTAATCTTATTATTCAAAATGAATGTATATTACCTAATATAATCACAGTGCTTGTTATTCCATGAGATCCATTGAACCCCCTCAAAAGTAAAATATGTACAACTGAGGGTACATGTACCCCAGGTTGGAAACCTCTGCTCTATACAGTCCCTATTTTTGTCTCATAAGTAGAAACTGATGACATGAAAATGATCGTACATACAGTACTAAAAGTGAAACAGTGAACGCTAAAAAAGAACTTTCCAACTCAACGAAGAGCCTTGAAAAGTTTCTATTCGATTCAAAACAATTTATACATCAGAAAACGAGTAGAAAAGATATTCTGCTTCCATTAGTAAATTTACTTTTTGTTACATATTTTTGCTACGAGTTTTCTGTTGCATTAAAATTTTAGAGTAGTTCGCTAATAGCATTGATATGAGAGAGAGAGAGAGAGAGAGAGAGAGAGAGAGAGAGAGAGAGAGAGAGAGAGAGAGAGAGAGAGAGAGAGAGAGAGAGAGAGAGAGAGAGTGTTACAACTGTGGCTAATATAACTCAGATAAAGTTAGTTCACCTTGATATACTGTAATTGTTACTTCCCTGCGAGGCTTGTTGTACAAAAGATGAAAGATGAATTGCTTATACCAAATCAAAAGTAACCACCTTCATGCTTCAAAGAAACATTTATTCTTATACAAATGATATACTTTATTCATATATATGATCTTCATATAACTACAGGTAATGAACTTTCGGTTACTATATAATTTTCTAATAGCACAGAAATATAACTGTTAACTGTAATAACTTCTCTCTGTTCATGTTATTATATTCAGTACAAATCTGATACACCTTTCCTGCCTTTCATGTAACCTAATATTGTTGACTGAAATCAGTTTATGAAGATTTCCTCATATATTCATATGTTAAGAGAATCATAAGAAATTATACGAAAAATATATGTCACTCAGCCTATACAGAAGAATCATTCAAAATAGTACCAATTTTTTTTTTTCACAACTTGAATATTTTCACAACTTTAAGATTATTAATTAAGAAAATAATAAAAGAAGAGAGGTAAGATATAATTAGATAAGATATGTCTGGTAGGAGTAACTATATAGATGATACTGCCAAACAGGAAGAAACAATAGAAAGAAAAATTATAATCTTAAACTAGTAATTATAGATTATTCAAAATATTAAGAACAAACGAATACTTAACGAAAAGAAATTATTGAACAACCTTATATATGCCTAGTACATTCAAAATTAGCCAGGCTCAAAGGGAAAGGAAAATATAAATTTTTAGTTAAAAAATAGATAATTTAAGCATTTCATAAGTATTAAGTAATGAATACGGAGAGTAATTAAGAAAGTGAGATATCTAGTAAATCTTCGTTACGTAGTAAAGTAAATATGGAAGACTAAAGATAACACATTTTCATTAGCTGGAACCCCTATGATAAAGGGCATTGGAAATTAGTAATTGTCTTAACTATGGCTGTTGTTAGAATATGAGAAACTTGCATCATGAGGAAATGGCTTGTAACCATGGGTCCAACAATGTATTACATATATACACACGTTCACACAAAATGTTTCTCTCTCTCTCTCTCTCTCTCTCTCTCTCTCTCTCTCTCTCTCTCTCTCTCTCTCTCTCTCTCTCTCTCTCTCATTTCCTTCTCATATACATATAATCTCCAGTAACCAATATTCACTTTTCTTTTATATACAAATATTTTTTCCACTTTTGCAGTTTATCTCTTTATTTCTTTCAAAATCGGTTGCTTTTAATATCGCCAGGTTAATAATGATTTTTTTATAGCTTCAATATTTTTATTCCAACCCTCCGTACATGTCTCGCCATTTTCCTTTACTGTGTATTGGACTTGTACTAGCAGGATTACCATTCACAAAGTTCATCCTAAGTAATCACTACCAATATCATAAGCTTTTTAAAGATCATTATTTGATCTTTAGAGATTTTCCTTTTTGACATCCAACCTCATGTAGATATGTGACCAAAGACCCTTTTTCTCTAAGAATTTAAATGGTTCCTTTGATCTTCATTTGTGTCGTTTAAAATCCAAACCGAACCGTACTATTTTTGAAGTATAGATATTCATTTAGGTCACTTTACTGGATTCTTTTCATAGCCGTGAAATACGTTAGGCATCCCTGTAAGTCTCTTAATCCTACCTAATCCCATCAATTTGAATCCATCTATTCTTCATGCTACTAACTGTTTTCTCTGCCATGCTTGACAGTTGATATACCTGTTCTCTGCCTTCAATTTTTTTTTTTTCAAATTACTTAATCCATCGAAACAAGAAAACGATTTACAAAGAAAGTATCTGTCCATTTTCCGTATTTTGATTGACAGTAAATTGGGTCCTCAGTATATCTCCCCCCATTCATTTTTTCAATTAGTATACAACTTATTTCCCCCTTTCTCAGCTTCACTTCTGAACTCTCATTACCTTCTTATTATCTTTCAATTTCTTCTCTACTTTATTCTCTTTGTTCATTCAGTGAACCCCCTTTTCGCCAGTCCGTCAACAATCATTTTCATTTCCTTTTTATATCTTTTTTTCTAACTTGGTAACACCACCCAAGGGTTTTTTCATTTGCCCTTTCCTTCCACAATTGATATAATGACTATTTTGTGACGCTTCCACCATATGTACTTGTTGATACGCGCGAGATAAACCTACTGGATAATCAATTAAGCAAAGTCGTTTTTCACAGAAACGTCCGTTTAAAATTAACAAAACGCTGTAAGTGTTAATTAAACGATACAGAGGCTGTCTGATAAAGGATCTGGCAGTAATTTTACCCTTCCGGAAGCGTTGTAAACGTAATAGAAGCTATCTGAGCAAAGATATGGCCGTGATATCTAACCACTTTAAGGACTTCATACTTAGCCGTTATACACAACTTCTTCATCTGACTTATCTAATCACCCCTTTAGCGCAATTCGCTTGATATGATATTTGAAAAACCCAGTTATACGAAGATACTGATAATCTAAAATTCATAAATTCATACGTAGGGAATAATTAAAAGTCTCCTGAAAGCAAACACCAAGCGGGACATTCATTGAGGAAAATGAACCAAAGACTGGAATGTTATATGCAAAGCCAGATAGTGCCAGCGAATGTTCGGTGTCCGTCTACATGGCACTTACCCACAAAACCTGCATTTCATTGTATCCTGATGTTGAGGATTTGTCACTACTTTTTCATAATCTTGTTGTTATTTTAAATTGCAGGACTTTGAGATAGCATGGGCTCTTGCTCAAGAAATGCAGTGATTGCCAGTTTCAAATAATGTTAGCGTCTATCTTATTAAGTAAGCAGGTGCATTCTTACAAAAGCGATGTAAAGATCAGTCACTCATATTTTGTACATAAATACATAATATATATATATATATATATATATATATATATATATATATATATATATATATATATATGTATGTATGTATGTATGTATGTATGTATGTATATATACATATATATATATATATATATATATATATATATATATATATATATATATATATGTATGTATGTATATATACATATATATATATATATATATATATATATATATATATATTCTCTTTATATTTTTCATACTTCTCTACACTATTACTGTGCAGCCATTCTTCAAAAGAGAAAAATGTGGAAGTAAAGTGCTAGGTACGTGAGGCAAAGAGGGCAGCTGACCTGAGGTGGGGTCAGGGATTGGGTCATTCATATGAAGAGAATAAGAAGAAGTTTTGGAAAGAAGTGAAGAGAGTAAGGAAGGCTGGCTCAAGAATTGAAGAGACAGTGAAAGATGGAAATGGGAGGTTGTTAAAAGGAGAGGAGGCAAGGAAAAGATGGGCGGAATATTTTGAAAGTTTACTGAATGTTGAGGATAATAGGGAGGCAGATATAATTGCTGTTGCAGGTGTTGAGGTGCCACTGATGGGAGATGAGAATGAGAGAGAGATTACAATAGATGAAGTGAGGAGAGCACTAGATGAAACGAGAGTAGGAAAAGCGTCTGGTATGGATGGTGTGAGAGCTGAGATGTTGAAGGAAGGGGGTGTGACTGTACTTGAATGGTTGGTGAGATTGTTTAATATGTGTTTTGTGTTGTCAATGGTACCAGTAGATTGGGTTTGTGCATGTATTGTACCTCTATATAAGGGTAAGGGAGATGTGCATGAGTGTTGTAATTCAAGAGGTATTAGTTTGTTAAGCGTAGTTAGAAAAGTGTATGGTAGAGTAATGATTAATAGGATCAAGGATAAAACAGAGAATGCAATCTTAGAAATACAGGGTGGTTTTAGAAGAGGTAGGGGTTGTATGAATCAGATTTTTACAGTAAGGCAGATATGCGAGAAATATTTAGCAAAAGGTAAGGAGGTGTATGTTGCGTTTATGGATCTGGAGAAAGCGTATGATAGAGTTGATAGGGAAGCAATGTGGAATGTGATGAGGTTATATGGAGTTGGTGGAAAGTTGTTGCAAGCAGTGAAAAGTTTCTACAAAGGTAGTAAAGCATGTGTTAGGATAGGAAATGAAGTGAGTGATTGGTTTCCAGTGAGAGTAGGGCTGAGACAGGGATGTGTGATGTCACCGTGGTTGTTTAACTTGTATGTTGATGGAGTGGTGAGAGAGGTGAATGCTCGAGTGCTTGGACGAGGATTAAAACTGGTAGGCGAGAATGACCAGGAATGGGAGGTAAATCAGTTGTTGTTTGCGGATGATACTGTACTGGTTGCAGACACAGAAGAGAAGCTTGGCCGATTAGTGACAGAATTTGGAAGAGTGTGTGAGAGAAGGAAGTTGAGAGTTAATGTGGGTAAGAGTAAGGTTATGAGATGTACGAGAAGGGAAGGTGGTGCAAGGTTGAATGTCATGTTGAATGGAGAGTTACTTGAGGAAGTGGATCAGTTTAAGTACTTGGGGTCTGTTGTTGCAGCAAATGGTGGAGTGGAAGCAGATGTACGCCAGAGAGTGGATGAAGGTTGCAAAGTGTTGGGGGCAGTTAAGGGAGTAGTAAAAAATAGATTGTTGGGCATGAATGTAAAAAGAGTTCTATATGAGAAAGTGATTGTACCAACTGTGATGTATGGATCGGAGTTGTGGGGAATGAAAGTGACGGAGAGACAGAAATTGAATGTGTTTGAGATGAAGTGTCTAAGGAGTATGGCTGGTGTATCTCGAGTAGATAGGGTTAGGAACGAAGTGGTGAGAGTGAGAACGGGTGTAAGAAATGAGTTAGCAGCTAGAGTGGATATGAATGTGTTGAGGTGGTTTGGCCATGTTGAGAGAATGGAAAATGGCTGTCTGCTAAAGAAGGTGATGAACGCAAGAGTTGATGGGAGAAGTACAAGAGGAAGGCCAAGGTTTGGGTGGATGGATGGAGTGAAGAAAGCTCTGGGTGATAGGAGGATAGATGTGAGAGAGGCAAGAGAGCGTGCTAGAAATAGGAATGAATGGCGAGCGATTGTGACGTAGTTCCGGTAGGCCCTGCTGCTTCCTCCGATGCCTTAGATGACCGCGGAGGTAGCAGCAGTAGGGGATTCAGCGTTATGAAGCTTCATCTGTGGTGGAAATGTGGGAGGGTGGGCTGTGGCACCCTAGCAGTACCAGCTGAACTCGGTTGAGTCCCTTGTTAGGCTGGAGGAACGTAGAGAGTAGAGGTCCCCTTTTTTTGTTTTGTTTCATTTGTTGATGCCTTGGTATATGTATGTATGTGTATACATATATATGTATATATATATATATATATATATATATATATATATATATATATATATATATATATATATATACATATACATATTATTCTTTTCATACGTACTGATGCTCACACACATATTCTTCTTCTTCTTTGTCTACATCTTTTCCCACTTCTATGTGGGGTCGATGTTTCTGGTCAGCTTTCTCCATCTACCTCTGTCCCACACCTCATCACCACTTAATCCCTTTGATCGAAGGTCATCCTTGATACAGTCCACCCACCTTCGCTTTGGTCTCCCTCTCTTTCTCGTTCCCTGTACCTCCATTTCTATCACTCTCCTCCCAATATACTGTTCATCTCTTCTCATGACATGACCATACCACCTCAGTCTACTTTTTTGGATCTTATCTGATAGTTTTCCAACTCCTGTGGAACCCCTAATTACCTCATTCCGTTATATATATATATATATATATATATATATATATATATATATATATATATATATATGTATATGCACATATATATATATACACATATATATGGTATGCATGCTTGCTTTTACACACACACACACTCACACACATATACTGTATATATATATATATATATATATATATATATATATATATATATATATATATATATATATATATATATATATATATATATATATATATACACATATATATGGTATGCATGCTTGCTTTTACACACACACACACACTCACACACATATACTGTATATATATATATATATATATATATATATATATATATATATATATTATATATATATATGTATGTATGTATGTATATATGCATGTATTTATATACACGTATATACACACAATTTTTAGTTTCTCTTTAAGACATGGTGCGAGAATCTCTCGCATTAGAGAAATATTATTTAAGAATTTTCTAACATCTCCCGCGAGAAGAAGTTCTATGAACTCCTCCCTCCTTGTGGTTTATATTCCTTTTTATGACTGACAGTAAAAAACCTTTGTGTGACCATTGCAGCGGCCGTAATGAGAGAATCGTGAGAATATTGCTAAGCTGAAATGGCGCTGAAGAGTCAAATAAAGTCGTTTAACAAAGCTGCCTCACACATTACTCGCTTAGGTCTTAGCAAATCCCAGATTATCACTTCTTCATTTTCACTCTCTTTTTTCATGATTTTTTTTTCTTTTTTATTTTCTTAGGATTTTTTACTTTTAAATGTTACAATTGATTTAAATTAGTATTTTCATATGACTAATGTGTGTTTTCTTTGAATTACTGGATATCCAAGATTTGCACTTCTTCATTTTCACTCTATTTTTGTTGATTTTTTCTCTTTATTTTATTATGATTTTTTTTTTTTAAATATCAAAATTGAACTTAAACAGTAGTTTTGCTTAGATTTTTATGTTACCAATATGTGTTCTCATTTGAATTACTGGAAATTCCAGATTTGCACGTCTTCATTTTCACTCGGTATTTCTTGATTTTTTCTTTTTATTTCATTGTCTCCTTTTTTTTTTTTTTTTTTTTTGGCTTTAAAAAGTTACAATTGAATTAGATTAGTATTTTCGTCACCAATTTGTGTTTTCTTTTGAATTATTGGGAATCCCAAATTTGCACTTCTTCATTTTCAGCCTGTTTTTCTTGACATTTTGTTTTTACTTCATTGTGTCATTTTTTTGCTTTTAAATGTGACAATTGAATTACATTAGTATTTTTGCTTAGATTTTTATGTTTCTAATATGGGTTTTCTTTGAGTTACTGGAAACCTCAGATTTGTACTTCTTCATTTTCAGTCTTCATTTTTTTCTTCCATTTTTTATGTCTTTTTTTCGTTTAAATGTTACAATGAAGTTGAATTGGTATTTTTACTTTTATTTTTTAGTTACTGATATGTATCGCCATTGAATTACTGGAAATTCGAGATTTGTACTTTTACATTTATAGTCTGTTTTTCTTATTTTTATCTTAGATTTTTTATGTCTGTTTTTGCATTTATATGTTACAGTGGAGTTATAGTAGTATTTTTGCTTGTATCTTTAATTTAACAACATGGGTTTTCATTGAATTACGGTTAAGAACAGTATTTTGTAAATGAGTTTTTCGATTATATCTAGATGAATATTTGTTACCCGATACAGATTTTTTCCTTTTGTTTACATGAACTAGCATTAAAAAAATTCCTCCTAAAAGTTTGAAGGCCACTCATGAATGACAGAGATAAGGGACAATGACAAAGCATTACCTATCATGACAATATCCTAGAGATAGACCATATATCCGTATGATCAGCGCCCAAGCCTGTCTCCACCCAAGCTAGGACTATGGAGGGCCAGGCAATGGCTGCTGATGACTCAGCAGGTAGACCTATAGGCTCTGCCAAACCCCCATTCCTAACTCACAAGGATAGTGAGGTTACAGACACTCCAAGAAACTACCAGGCTTGAGCAGAATTCGAACGCCAGTCCGGAGATCGCCAGGCAGAAACGTATCCAAAACGCCGCCACAACCTTTGGATCCTTAAGCCATGAAAATAGATGACTACCTATCTATCGTTAAACGAAGTATATTACCACTCTGAAAAAAATATTTATATATACAGTATATATACAGTATATATATATATATATATATATATATATATATATATATATATATATATATATATATATATATTTATATATTTATATATATATACAGTATATATATATATATATATATATATATATATATGTATATATATATATATATATATATATATATATATATATATATATATATATATATGTACATATATATATATATATATATATATATATATATATATATATATATATATAATGTATATATATATTATGTATATACACATATATGTATATCTACATATATATATATATATATATATATATATATATATATATATATATATATATAAATATATATATATATATATATATATATATATATAAATATATATATATATATATATATATATATATACATATATATATACATATATATATATATATATATATATATATATATATATATATATATATATATATATATATATATATATATATATATATATATATATATAAGAAGCATTTCCTCCTTTTTTCTAACCATACCGAATACAAAAAACGACAGTGAAAAAAAAATAGAACAGCAATTTGACCGCGAAGTCGATTTCTAAATTCAATGAACCCTGAGCTCTGACGCATAATCAACGACGAGTCTATCCCGAGACGTTGGGAAACTGAGTGGAATTCTCGATGGACGAGTGAGATTGTTAAAGAGGGGACGCGCCCGAAAAAAAGAGAGAAAGAGACATTGGTTACGAAAACACTCGGGGCACACTATTCTATCTTATTTCTCATCCTCTTATTTTGTTAGAGTTTTTATAATTTATATATGGAATATTTTCTTCAGTGTTGTTCCTGTTCTTAAAATATTTTATTTTGATTATTAATTACTTCTCTTATTTCCTTATTTCCTTTCCTCACTTGGCTATTTTCCCTTATGGAGCCTCTGGGCTTATAGCTTCCTGCATTTGCAACTAGGGTTGTAGCTTAGCAAGTAACAATAATAATAATAATAATATTAATAATAATAAAAATAATAATAATAATAATAATAATAATACAGGTTTTCTTATTAGTTTGTTTTATCTTTTCGTTTGTATATGTTTATTTTGGTTTCTATAAATGTTTGAATTCATATATAGTATTCTTATCATTATAATAATAATAATAATAATAATAATAATAATAATAATAATAATAATAATAATAAGAGATTTATTATTCATTTGTTTTTTCTTTCGTTTTGTATGTGTTTATTTCAGTTTCTATAAAGGTTTGAATTCATGTATAGTATTCTAATTAACTGATTAGTTTTTAGGTAATACATTATCCAACAAGATGTTCTTGTCTATTTGTTTACATTTTGCACTTCTTGGTTTTCGTATTTGCTTATCCTTTTATCTATACATATCTTCAGTTTAAGTACTTAGGGTCTGTTGTTGCAGCAAATGGTGGAGTGGAAGCAGATGTACGTCAGAGAGTGAATGAAGGTTGCAAAGTGTTGGGGGCAGTTAAGGAAGTAGTAAAAAATAGAGGGTTGGGCATGAATGTAAAGAGAGTTCTATATGAGAAAGTGGTTGTACCAACTGCGATGTATGGATCGGAGTTATGGGGAATGAAAGTGACGGAGAAACAGAAATTGATTGTGTTTGAGATGATGTGTCTATGGAATATGGCTGGTGTATCTCGAGTAGTTAGGGTTAGGAACGAAGTGGTGAGAGTGAGAACGGGTGTAAGAAATGAGTTAGCAGCTAGAGTGGATATGAATCTGTTGAGGTAATTTGGCTATGTTGAGAGAGTGGAAAATGGCTGTCTGCTAAAGAAGGTGATGAATACAAGAGTTGATGGGAGAAATACAAGAGGAAGGCCAAGGTTTAGGTGGGTGGATAGATGGAGTGAAGAAAGCTCTGGGTGATAGGAGGATAGATGTTTGAGAGGCAAGAGGGGGTGCTAGAAATAGGACTGAATGGCGAGCGATTGCTGCTTCCTCCGGTGCCTTGGATGACCGCAGAGGTAGCAGCAGTAAGGGATTCAGCATTATGAAGCATCATCTGTGGTGGATAACGGGGGAGGGTTGGCTGTGGCACCCTAGCAGTACCAGCCGAACTCGGTTGAGTCCCTTGTCAGGCTGGGAGTAACGTAGAGAGGAGAGGTCCCCTTTTTTTGTTTCATTTGTTTGATGTCGGCTACCCCCCCCCCCCAAAAAAAAATTGGGGAAGTGCCTTGGTATATGTATGTATGTATCTTCATTTTTGCTAGTCAATTAACCAGCTTATACTTTTTAATGGAATCATTTACGCATTTCTTATTCAAATAAATTTGAAATAAATTGAAGTTTGTGAAAACAGCTAAAATTCTGTGTAAGAATTATAACATTTCTTTATATCAAATTAACGAAACATTCATCGCAAACTGTGGATGTCTTTATTATAGCATCTAGAAATATGTTCTTTTCAACCACGATTAGTGAAAGAAAGTCCTTTTCATCTAGTTGCTGTCCAGGAAAAACAAAAAACCCATCCTTACATAAAAAGTAAACCCAAATTTTTCATGATATCGTAACCTAATTTTAAAACCGAACTAATCAGTTGTGATGGAAGGGGTTATAACCCCCCTTGGTGCGGGGATGGTGGTGGTTATAAGAAGCATGATTTTCATTCAGAATGACGGCCATTGTACTAAATGACTTTTAAACACTCAATTATCCAGAGGCTGATGAATACTCAATGAATACCTGGTCTCACCGAGGTCTCTTTAAACCGAGAGGATCATTATAATTCTAGTGGTGTAATTGAAATGGAGTTCTCTCTTTTAATTAGGGGATTTTTCTATCGATTTGTCAATAGATGAAATGTGTTTCACTGAATTAGAGTTAATTTTGGTTTTATTATGTTCATGATGAATTAGCTTTCGTGCGAATGAAGCCCAGAAACATATATCAAGTACAAAAAAGAAGAAACAATAAGAAAAACATTTTCCAGAAGTGGTTGGCCTTTAATTAGCTGTTTTCAGGAACCTAATGAAGCTTAGATTAAGGCCCATATTGGATGTGCTCCGTCTTCACTAATTAGCGAGTCCTATCAGACTTTAATGTGAAGCGGAAATTGTTTACGACAATAATTCACGTGAAGGGGAATCAAAGGACAGCTATGTAAAAGAGTTAATGACTGGCCAACTCAAAGAGGACTAACAATGAACATGAAGGAATAAGATAAAAGTCTTTTTTACCTCAAGTCAATCATTAGTTTCCGAGGTTTCCAACCCAATAGATTCCTTTAGACAATATATATATATATATATATATATATATATATATATATATATATATATATATATATATATATATATATATATATACTGTATATATACATATATAAATATATATATATATATATATATATATATATATATATATATATGTATATGTATATATACGTATATATATGTATATATATTCGTATATATATATATATATATATATATATATATATATATATATATATATACATATAAATGTATATATACATATATATGTATATATATTTATATATATAATATACATATATATATATATATGATATATATATATATATATATATATATATATATATTATATATATATATATACACATATATAAATATTCCCAGCATAATGTAACTTTATTGATTAGTAAATACACTCATTTTTTATAGTGAAATATAAGCAAGTTCATCAATGAACCGTTTGAAATAATATATTTTCCAAATTCAATTCTTTGAGTCACCGACTTCAAATTCTGTGATTAATTAGTGTCTCGGTCGTTGATCTTGTCCCTGGATTTCGAGATTTTAAATAGAAAGTGTAACGAATTTAACATGATAATATTACTGCAGAGAAACAGGTCGGCAAGATCTGATTTACTAGAATTCTGAATAACCCTGACAGGATTTCCCAGAAACATCCGTTTAAGCTCACAAATGAAATGAGAACCGACAGTTGCTCTAATGACGAACAGCAGAACCGAGTAATAATTAGGTATTGCTAATGAGATGTTATTAGAAAATGACAATACTTCGGAAGCCGATGTGGTAACGTC
>NC_090731.1:151992377-151999877 GCF_036898095.1 Palaemon carinicauda
TATATATATGTATATATATATATATATATATATATATATATATATATATATATGTATATATATATATATGTATATATATATATATATATATATATATATATATATATCTGGGATGGCTGAATCCCATAATAGAGGTCTAGCTAGAAATAGTGCATAGTGCAGATTATGGGGCATGAAGTTGCACACTAACAAAACTCAAAGTATTATTTTAAGTAGGTCTATGACAGTGGTTCCTCAACATCAAGATCTCTGCACTGATGTTTCTTTAACTATATACAACTCCTTTTAAATTTTATGTGCGATTCTTGATTGCCAATTTACTTTTGAGAAACATATTCGGCCTGTTTCTTATTCAATTGCACAAAAAACTGATTTATTGAGAACGACTTTTGAGATTTTTGGTGATACATCTATTTTGTAGAAATAGTTTAATTCTTTCATTGTACCTTGTTTTGAATATTGTTCTTGTCTGTCCTTCAGGTGCTGACTCTTATTTCAATTTATTGGACAGGAACTTACGGTCCATTAAATTTCTTATTTTGGACCTGGATATTAATCACTGGCACCGTCGTTCAGTTAGTTCTTTATGCATCTTATTTAGGATTTTTGATAATTCTGACCATCCTTTGCAATTGGATCTTCCCAGACAGTTCCATCCTGTACGTAGTACTGGGAATGGTCTATATAACAAATATAGACCTTGGCACTGGGTATGTAGTTAGTTCTAACAGTCATGCTTTCTCAACCATAAGGCTCAGCACTACACCTTATTCTAGAAGTTTTATTCCAGCTGTGATCGAGTTGTGGAATGATCTTCCTCCTCATCATCATCATTATTATCTCCTCCTACGTCTATTGACGCAAAGGGCCTTGGTTAGATTCCCCCAGTCGTCTCTATCTTGAGCTTTTAATTCAATACTTCTCCATTCATCATCTCCTACTTCGCGCTTCATACTCCTCAGTCATGTAGGCCCGAGTCTTCCAACTCTTCTAGATCTTCCTAATCAGGCAGTTGAATTGGCGGAACTTCAGAAGTTCAAACTTGCAACGAACGCTTTTATGTCGAACAGACTGACATAACACTGTCTTCATATCTATTTTAACGTTGTTACTGATCTTGAAATATTTCATATTCTTTATTGATTAATTTTCATATAGTTTATTTCTTACATCCTTTCCTCACTGGGTTATTTTTCCCTGCTGTAGACCTTGGTCTTATAGCATCCTGCTTTCTCAACTAGGGTTGTAGCTTAGCTAATGGTAATAATAATGTTAATAGTAATATGTACGTGTTGATACATATATATACATATATTTATATATATATACATTATATATATATATATATATATATATATATATATATATATACAGATATATATATATATATATATATATATATATATATATATATATATATATATATATATATACTTTCTATTTCTTGTGATACAGTTTTCTCGATAATACAAATATCCTTATCAATATACATTTTTGATATACAAAGATATGTGCGTCATATTCTTTATCATTTATCAATCACCGACATGCATATTGGTTTTCGGTAAAAAAAAATACCATTTTCCTTTGATAAAACTGCTTATCATAACTGCGATATTTCATATTGCCAAACGCGTTTCGTTGCTCGGTTTACGTTTGTTTTTAGAACGCACATTCAGCTTTAGGGCGATACATTAAAGCCTATTTGTGCAAGAGCCCAATGTCGTTTTTAAGAGAGGTTGTAACAAGGACGGTTTAAGCGGACACATTGTACTTATCCTGGGCGTTCGATCAGTGACACATTCTTTGACTTGTATTGGAAATCGCTTTGATGTCCAGTGCCGTCGACAGCCCTTGTATGGAGTATGACTATCTTTGCGTTGCTGGGTTCTTTGGGATTTTTAATCGTACATTAACAACAGCAGAAGCAAAAAAAAAAATACTGAAGCAATAATAACAACCATAACAACAACAGCAATTACATTATTGTCAATAATAATAATGATATATAATAAAAAGCAAGTATATATATATATATATATATATATATATATATATATATATATATATATATATATATCACTCGTTACTAGTTCACTGAAGAACAAAGGCCTCAGACATGACCTTCCACTCCCTATTGTTTATGGTCTTCCTAAGCCAGACAACACTCGCATACTTTCCTAATTTGTCAATCCTTCTTCTCTTCCTTCCTTTGCTTCCTCTGCAATCTTTACGGACCAATTCAGTTATTCTTAAGGCCCCTCTATTATCTGTCATTCTCATTCTCCTGCCTATATCCATTTCTTTTTATTACATGTTATTAGAATATCCTTTACTTTAGTTTGCTCTCGTATCCATGTTGCTCTTTGTCTGTCTCTTAGTGTTATTCCCATCATGATTCTTTTCATAGTTCTTTGAGTTGTGACTAGCTTTATGTTCTAAGGATTTAGTAAGGCTCCAAGTTTCTGATGCATAAATTAAAAATGGTAGGACCATCCGATTAAATACTTTTATTTTTAGAGAAACTGGCATTTTACTTTCTTTTAATTTCAGTCTCGTGTCCTGTGGAAACACTTACAACCTGTCCTAAGAACGTATATTCATCAAAAATCTCCAAAATTCGTCCATATTTCTTTCCGGTCACGCTCAGCTCTGCCGTCCCCCGGGTAGGGGGAGAGGGAGTAGCCATACCTTAGTGAGAATGAGGTGTGTGCGTGTGTGCATATCTATCTAAATATTTAGCCATCATGTTTTGACGGGTCGCGTGACTAGTAATACTAATAGTAATTGGGTTTCGCACCATCATTATTATCGCTGTTATGGTCAATTTTAAGAATTTCCGATCACTTCTTATAGACCTATTGAAATAAGTAATATGCCTACATATTCAAATCAATGACTAAAGAAATAAGTAAAGAAATATGATTTGAATAGTATTAAAAAAAAAAAAAAAAAAAAAAAACAGGACATTTTAAGAGATATCCTTAACCCCCAGAACACCATATGGATAGAGGGACAATGGGAAGGTAGAACACTTCATAAGATTACTAACAGTCACTGATAGGAAATTAGACAGAGGGAGACAGAGATATTATTACATGGAGGAAGTTCCTAGCATCTCCAATGTGCAACATTGAAGTGTATCAGAAAAAAATAATTTTACGGTAGAAGCAAATCAACAACTGCAACAAATTCACCAGAAACTCTGCCAAACGTTCCGTGAAACTTACGATATGTGACAAAATAACAACAACAAAAATAAAACTGTCAACAATAGATCCACTATTCCGTCAAACGTACATTAAATGACAAACCAACAATAAAAACTAAAAAAGCACTCAGAGTGCAGACCTCCGCCATGGCTACAGCTTCTTTCTCGAAACCAGCTTGCCTTTTCCAGAATCAATTTAGACCGCAGGCGAATTTGAAGTCTGTTTGACAACCATGTGCGAATTTGTGGTTAAGGTTAGGGTTAATTCGATCGACCTTTTGCTCGACCGTGACCTTTGACCAAGGACTTTCAAAATTGAATCACTTCCACGTCCTAACATAAGAATTAATCCCTGAAAGTTTCACTACTCTATGAGTAAAATTGTGGCCAGAAAGTTGTTCACAAACAAACAAACAGACAAATAAGGGCGAAAACATAACCTCCTCCTAGTTTAGTTGGCGGAGGTAATGAAACACCAGCAGCAATTCTACCAACAACTCAGCGAAACGTTCCGTGAAATGTACAATAATTGAAAAAATAACCAAAACAGCATCAATAAGAAGAAAGCCATCACCCGCAGAGATCCACCCGAAACTCTGCAAAACGTTCCGTGAAACGTTATCTTTTGATAGCCTTCATTTTATCATTTTAAGCCCCTTTTTTCACCAATACTTCCCCTTGACTCTTCGGTGATAGGCCATTCCCCACAATCTTCCTTCCTCCTAACTTTAAAGAAAAGGAACTTTAACCATAAACTTCGCTTTGAGGTTCACATTGTGGAAAGTAATTTGTCTGCCGGAATGTTTCCATTTGTTGACCTCTGCTTCACAAGCTTTACGGAAGGAAAATTTTGAAGATAAATCAAAGTTGAGGGTTTTTATGTTTTTATTTCCTGGGTGTTATTAACGTTTCAGGTGTTTGAATTGGCGATACCGAACAGAAAATTACTCTTTCCTTTTTTGCACTAAACCAGATTCTCCTTTTAAGAAAGAGCTGTATTAGGGTATTGTAATATAGTTTTAATTAATGATTAAAAAAAAAAATATTCTACCCAACCAGATTCTCTTTAAAAAAAAGGGGGGGGAACTGTTTAAGAGTTTTTCAGTTTAATTATTCTATTCATGATTAAGAAAACAAAAATTTAAGTTTCAGGTGCATGAGTTGTAGATATCAAACACAAAACTTAAATTTCATTTTACTACCTTACAAAATTCTCCTACAAAAAAGGGCTGTATAAGGGTATTACGATTTTGTTCTTTTATACATGATTAAAGAAAATGAAATTGCCAAGACTTGCTGAGGTAATGGGATCAAAATATCCAAATTGTATTAATTCATATTCTCATACATCGGGATTAAGATTTTCAAATGTCTTTTTAGTACAGAATCACATAAAATAATCAGAATTTTGATAATCTGATATTTCCATGTAAAAACAATACAATATGGCAAAGGAAATGTCTGGATATTGTTTTAAAAAATGAAGGCGTTTAGTATTAGTGATCTCCATGACTCATTAAGGTTATGATCCATCTTGAAATAATCATTGTTTTTCTATCTGTAATTTCCTAACTAATTCATCTCTTCTCCACCTAAGAGGGTTGAGGATATTGCCTTTGGTGTATATCTTTTTAAGTAGAAAGTCTCGCAAAAAAAAAAATCAAGTTAAAAGGTTGTCATAATGTTGAAACGACAGTAACTCCATTATGGTAATATTCTATTGGAAAATCAATCCTTTAATACATACTTATGTGTAATATATATATATATATATATATATATATATATATATATGTGTGTGTGTGTGTGTGTGTGTGTGTGTGTGTGTGTGTTTATGTGTATGGGTGTGAGTGTGTGTGTGTATATGTGTGAGTGTTTGTTTGTGTGTGTGTGTCAATACAAAATGAAATAAAAATAATGAAAAATTGGTAACTCAAATCATCATCATTCTTAAACTATTCATTTTGGGTTTGTCATTATTGCCGGCAAAGAATGGGAAACAAGGGAGTTAGAAAGATAATTATGAATTAATATAAAAAATGTTTAGGATTCTGAGGAGGATATATTCTATAAAGTATTTGTTCCAGTCAGAATATATTTGACATTAAATGTAATTATCCATGCAATTATATGTGGCATAATTTCTTGAGCGTTAACAATCCTTAAGATTCTAAGAACGAGAACATTTAGAACTTTGACTAAAGAATATATAAGTAAATCATTCCAAGTGTAACATATTTTTTAATGATAGGCAATGCTGATACAAAAAATATGTATTTCGGGTTTGTTCAGATAGGCCTACTTCAGGGATGAGATTAAGAAAGGTAAATGAGTCAGGGATGTTCTTTATCTAGAAGCTAATACTAAAATTTACTTGTGAATTAATATTTGGCTTAGATAAATAAATCCGGTTACTAATACGGAACTACTACAGTTAGAAGGCATTGATCTTAGAACCATTATACTTTAGAGTCAATTCTAAGGGTTTCTATTGCTTATATCATAATTGGTTATGTCTATGTATGTCAGGTGAGGTCAGTTCAAATTTCATGTACCAAAATATGTTGTTGTAGATTACCTGGACCTTCTGGTCAAGCATGCGCTCTTGCAATTCTACCTCAAAATATGAAGAACTAGCTTTAAAACTCAAATCATGTATGATATACAATATTATATATATATATATATATATATATATATATATATATATATATATATATATATATATATATATATATATATATATATATATATACTGTATACATCTGTTAGAAAAAAAAAACCGTAATTTTAGTCGTAAATTCTCCGTAAAAATATACTGTTCTCAATCGTTTCTAAGTAAAATACGGGCGACCGTAATTTTACCTTACTTTATTATTATCATCTACGGGTTGGTGACCGTAATATCACTCCTTTACGTCAATATATCCGTTTTTAAAACGGTAAATATCCTAGGATAAATGTTGCTAGAAATTTGCCGTTTTTTAATGCAAATTTTTAACAGTAAGTAAAACTTAACAATGAACTGAAGTTAGATCATTAAGTAGGCTAGACTACACTTGCTAATATTGAAAACTAACAAATGAATATCCCCGTGAGTATATCTTCCGTAAGTGCTGACATAAGTCTTTTTTTAATTTATATATGAAATATCTGTTTTAATGTTGTTATTGTTTTTGAAATATTTTAATTGTACATTACTTCTTATACTTCTTATATCGTTTATTTATTTCCTTATTTTCTTTCCTCACTGTGCTATTTTTCCCTGTTGGAGCTCTTGGGCTTATACATCTTGCTTTTTCAACTAGGGTTGTATCTTAGCTAATAATAATAATAATAATAATAATAATAATAATAATAATAATAATAATAATAATAATAATAATAATAATAATAATAATAATCTGTTAAAATTTCGTAATACACTCGACACTTGAATGAAATCGGATCCCTGCTAAAGATATACAAACCACTGTGAAAATTGTCCACTCAATCTTGAACTGATACCCATAAATATATTTTTCTCTGGTTTAATATTAATGATTAATTCTAAATTTTATGGTAAAGTGATTTTTAGGAAATATGTTTGATGATTTTAATTGTGATATATGCTGAGGAACTCTTATAAATCCTGCAATTTCATGGACTACATTGAGTACAAAATAATGTAGATGTCCCGATATGTATAATAGATACATGTTAACAGGTGAATAGGTTTATTGTAATTTTTAATATAGAATTTGTGGTCAGTAAAGATCTATCTATCTATCTCTCTATCTATCTATCTATCGACCTATATTTATTTATTTATTTATCCATACATCCATCCATCTATCTATCTATCTATATCTATCTATCTATATCTATCTATCTATCTCTATATATCTCCATCTATCTATCCATATATTATCTCTCTATCTATCTATCTATCTATCTGTCTATGTATCTATCTATCTATGTCTCTCTATATCTATCTATCTATCTATCTATGTCTCTCTCTCTATATATATCTATCTATCTATCATGTCTCTCTCTATATATCTATCCATCTATCTATCTATGTCTCTCTCTATATATATCTATCTATCTATCTATCTGTCGATCTAAATCACGACGCTTTCGAATCTGGACTCGCTAGACGCCACGTATTTTCCAGCCATCGGCTAACGCTGGATCATGAGGCAAAAGCCTTAATTAAGCTAAATCTCCACTTGCCATCGGAGCCTCTGTCCACTCAGCGCTCTCTCACCTCAATGAAAACCGAATGGAATACCTCCTCATCAAACCGT
>NC_090731.1:152004877-152014643 GCF_036898095.1 Palaemon carinicauda
ACGAATAAGGAAAATTCATTAGAAAACTTTTGCCTCAACAAATCTAAGCGACTTACTGTGTCGAGCTTTCATTGCGCCCGATGACTTTAACTTTTTCCCGGGCAACGGTTCCGGATTAATTGGGATTTGGGGTGGCATTAGGGCAGTCCCCGAAAGTGCCAATTTCCCTCTGATGGCGGAGTATTCCAGTGTCATGTTTGACTGAAGTTCTTCGTTTCGTTCTGTTCTAAGACATTTTTCCTCTATTTTTGTAAAGTTGTGGTTCGAATAAGATACATTATTATTATTATTATTATTATTATTATTATTATTATTATTATTATTATTAGCTATGCTATAACCCTAGTAGAAATAGTAGGATGCTGTTAGCCCAAGGGGTCCAACAGGGAAAATTAGCTCCGTGAGGAAAAGAAACAAGGAAATAAATAAACTACAAGAGAAGTAATGAACAATTCAAATAAAATATTCTAGGAGTAGTAACAACATCACAATGATAAAAGTATGACCATATTAAAGCAGGTAAGAATATGAATGCAATCTAAAATTGTAGGTTATAAATTGAGCTTCTTAAATATTTAAGCTTGAACTTTTCGTTCTAAAAGCTACATTTATGTTTAAGATTAATCTAATTTCAGGCAAATGTGACTTATATCAACAGTTATTCAAAAAGTAGCAGTGATCGAATTCATGCCAGTATTGAAGCCAATTTGAATTGACCAATCTTAAGGCTACCCCAAAGACTAATTCTCTCTCTCTCTCTCTCTCTCTCTCTCTCTCTCTCTCTCTCTCTCTCTCTCTCTCTCTCTCTCTCTCTCTCTCTCTCTCTCTAGTGTTTATACTTGGTAACCATGAAACCTTCGTGCTGAGAGTACCTTAAACATTGTCTTTTACATATAACAAATCAGAAGGCACAGTTAATTTTCTCAACCCTTTTTTTCAGAACTTTTCATTCACCTACCCTTACACACTTTTGTCAGCCATTAAATATCACTTCTACGGTAGTATTTCATTTAAAGCGAACCATCTCCTGGTGCAAGATCTCTCCTTAGATCTTGTCTGATGTCTTTCCCTTCTTCAACCTCTAAATTCCCTTCATTGCGTCCTTAACAATAACTTCCACTGTCGCTTCAAACAAAAATAACAATGTTCACTCTTAGCTCATGCAACTCCACCTCACTTTTATCTTCCACATCTAAGATGTATCAGAATAACCAATTGATCTATGACTTTATATATATATATATATATATATATATATATATATATATATATATGTGTGTGTGTGTGTGTGTGTGTGTGTGTATGTGTGTGTGTGTGTGTGTGTGTATATCTTCCACATCTAAGACGTGTTAGAATAACCAGTTGATCTAAGACCTGTTTATATATATATATATATATATATATATATATATATATATAAATATATATATATATATATATATATATATATATATATATATATAAATATATATATATATATATATATATATATATATATATATATATATATATATATATATATATATGATATATTTGCCTCTATATTCACATACACATGGATGTACTAAAAACTCACTGACCTATTCTTTAGATAGTCCACGTTTTCGTACAGCAATTCCTAGATTATGGCCAAGACATATCCATGATTGGACTAAGTTAGTTTTGCTTTTGACAGTATTAGTAACAATCCAGTCATTTACAAACTTAAGGAGATAGGAATTGATAGATAACTTCTTACTATTATTAGTGAATTTTAACTGATAAATTGCCGAGAGTTTAATAGTTACTATATGTGATTAAAGGAAGGTAATTTCTGGTGTTCCTCAGGTTAGTGTTCTTGGAGTATCACTATACTTATATCATACTATAGTCCATTTCTTTTAGCGAGGCAGATTTGCACCGACCCGCAACGGTGCCCTTTTAGCTCGGAAAAGTTTCCTGATCGCTGATTGGTTAGAATTATCTTGTCCAACCAATCAGCGATCAGGAAACTTTTCCGAGCTAAAAGGGCACCGCTGCGAGTCGGTGCAAATATGCCTCGCTAAAAGAAATTGACTATAGTGTAAACGACCCGTAAAAAATGACGGCTAAATATTAAGATAGATATGCACACACACGCACTTCCCTCTCACCAGGGCATGTCTACTTCTTCTCCCCTCTTCCCGAGGGACGGAAAGAGCTGAACGTGACCGAAAAGAAATACATATAGTAGCCCATACATACATATATATATATATATATATATATATATATATATATATATATATACATATATATATATACTTATATATATATATATATATATATATATATATATATATATATATATATATATATATATATATATATATATATATATATATACATAAACCATACACTTGCTCTTTATCGTATAGGAGAGACGCATTAAATCCTGTTGAGCCTTGAAAACCAGTAAGTTGAATTTATACATATGACACTACTCTCTTTATATAGATTCCATCTCCTGAATGTAGAACAGTGGCTGTTGAATCTCTGAACAGAGATCTACCTTTTATTAGTGCCGGGTGCAAATTATGGGGATGCTGTTAAACCCTAACAAAACTCAAAGTACGATTCTAGTTGGTTATGGATACTGAATCCTCATCCCGAAACTTTTTCTATGAATGTGCTTCTTTTACTATAAATAGGTTATCTAAAATTAAGGAAATTCTTCATTGAGATGTATCTATCCTGAGGAAACATTCTATTCTATTTTTATTTTAAAATGCTTTCAACATTGTTTCCGTATTTCGTCATTAGCAGCTCACTCTTATGTTAAATTGTTAGATAAAAAGGTTAAAGTTTATATTAGCCTCCTGGCTAGTACATTAGTAATGCGTTCGCCTAGCATTCACATGGCAGCAGATCGATTCCAGCCGGGGAACTTGAGTTTAAGCTGTTTACTGGGTAGGGTACTGCTTGCCAGGCTGACATTCTGGTGAGTATCTATTCTGATTATATTGGAACTGAAACCAGACACCATTAGCTTTTAAATGATATTGATCTCTGCCATTGTCGTTGAATTAAGTCATTATACATAATGTTTTAAAATGTTTCATAATTTCCATCATCCTTTGCCTCCAGAGGCCCACAGAGTATACAGTCCTTAACGCAGTACTATATATGCAGATAACCCCAACAGTCTTGTGTTTTTTGTCAAGTACCACATTGTTCAAGAGGTTTTATTTCCGACTTTGGCCAACTTGTGGAATAATCTTCCTATTCAGTGTAGTTGAATTCTCGAAACTTTAGAAGTTAAAACTTGGTGCAAATACTTTTTTGTTGTTAAGTAGGTTGACTTTTGTAACTTTTCATAGTTTATGTCCTTTGCCGTTTAAACTTCACTTTGTTGTTTATGATATTTGTTTGTTGGTATTTCTCGTCTATACTTTTTTAGACTCGTTGGTTTTTCCTTATGGCTTTCCCTGTTGGAGCTTTTGGTTTTGTGCTATTTCAACAACAACAACAACAACAATAATAATAATAACAATAATAATAATAATTGTAGTAGTAGTAGTAGTAGTAGTAGTAGTAGTAGTAGTAGTAGTAGTAGTAGTAGTAGGGCTAATAATAATTGCAGTATAAATGATAATAACAATAATGATAAGGATAACATAAAGGAAGGAAGTAAAAAGTGCTAAATATCTTAATTAAATGCGATTCTTTCTATGCTTAAAGTACAATTATTGGCCAGTCTTCACAAAGAAGTAAGAATAATCCACCAAATTTAGGGTTGTGGTGTCTGATGTGGTAACGTCCCAGATTGGTGAACGCCAGACTGGGGTTTGAGTCCCGCTCAAACTCGTTACTTTCTTTCTTTGGTCGCTGCAACCTCGCCATCCTTGTGAGCTAAGGATGGGCGGTTTGGGGAGCCTATAGGTCTATCGGCTGAGTCATCAGTAGCCATTGCCTGGCCCTCCTTGGTCCTAGCTTGGGTGGAGAGGGTGCTTAGGCGCTGATCATTTGTGTATATGGTCAGTCTCTAGGGCATTGTCATGTCACTGTCCCTTGCCCCTGCCAGTCATGAGTGGCCTTTAAAGCCTTAAAAAAAATGCAATTTTTCATCCAGTTATTCTAGTCATTTGCTTCTAAATTTCAGGAAATACTATCAACTCTAAACTACCACTTTAGTGCTTGACAGCAGGGCAAACACTTCATGTTAAAATCATTACGAACTTTCATGCATAAGAATGAGCAGTAAGACTCATTTACTAAAAAAGAAAAAAAACTTGATGTGAGAAATCTTTTGCTTTTGTCTTCAATTTCTACTCTCATTATGTTGCAGTTGTTCTAGCCTCGTCACTCTATTTTATTTATCATTTAAATTCTAGATAACTAGCATAATGGCATAATAGCATAGTACACACACGGATACACCCACACACACACACACACACATATATATATATATATATATATATATATATATATATATATATATATATATATATATATATATATATATATATATATGTATATATATATATGTATATATATATATATATATATATATATATATATATATATATATATATATATATATATTTATATATGTATATATATATATGTATATATTTATACACACACACATATATATATATATATATATATATATATATATATATATATATATATATATATATATATATATATATATACATATATATGTATGTATATAAATAAATATATATATATATATATATATATATATATATATATATATATATGTATATATATATATATATATATATATATATATATATATATATATATATATATACAACAGCAACAAATGCAACCGTTTATAGTACACTGCAGAACAAATGCCTTAAACATGTCTTTAATCATGTCTGCGGTCTGGCCAATTTTCATCACCACGCTGGCGAGTGAGAATTGGTGATGGTGAAAGATTTTCGTCTGATCTCTCCCAGCAAACCAACCTAGCATGGGTGTACCTGGTTAATACAACCTTGCTGATCATGGTAATACATAAACCCTTCCACAGTGTTAAGGTATCCCCACTCTGAAAAGGCATGGCATATATGCATAGTAAGGTTGGTCACGTTCTTTCTCATAGGGCAGGAAGTGCATATGCCTATAGTCAATTTTTTTTAATGAGGCACCTTTGCACTGACTCGCAGGAGTGCCCTTCTAGCTCGGAAAACTTTCCTAATTTCTCATTGGTTGGACAAAGTAATTCTAACCAATCAGCAGTTAGGAAACTTTTACAAGCTAAAAGGGCACCCTTGCAAGTCAGTGCAAATGCGCCTCATTAAAAAAAAAAAAAATGACTATAGGTCCTAGGCTATTGACTCTGGGCTACGGGTACTGCAATGCCGTGCCCCTAATACAGAGGGATACATTTTTGAAGGAAATATTATGCAAATGGTGAATATGCTTCTTTCTTTTGAGGCTAATAGCAATTACGTCACTTTAGTCTGACTGAGGATTGCTTAGTGGCTGTGGTAAAAAGATATTATCCGGATACCTCTGCATGAGGATGTGCCTGGAGCTTAGAATATATCCCATATATGATAGAGAGCAAAAGTCTGGATATATATATATATATATATATATATATATATATATATATATATATATATATATATATATATAAATGTATATATATACATATATATATATGTTTATATCTATCTGTCTATCTATCTATCCATATATATATATATATATATATATATATATATATATATATATATATATATGTAACAAGACACTTATTCTTAATTATATAGTGAAGATTCCTAGCTGAGAGGATTTGTTAATTTCCTCCCTTCCTATGAGCCCAAGGTCTTCAACAGGGAAAATAGTCCTGTTAGGAAAGGAAATAAGGAAATAAATAAACTACAGGAGAAGTAATGAATAATTGAAATAAAAATTTTTACGAGAAGTAACAACATTAAAGTAGATCTTTCATATATAAGTATAAAAAGAGGCTTATATCAGCCTGTTCAATATAAAAACATTCTCTGCAAGTTCGAACTTTTGAAGTGTTTCGAGTCTTAAAAATAAACAAGTTGAGGTTAACTTCTGTAAAGTCTACGGTGTTATAGCGACTTATTTCACTACATCGTTCCTTCATGCTCAATATTATCTTCGGTATTTGTGAAGAATTCTGGTAAATAACGAAGATTTTAGATAAAAGAAAAAAGAAAAACATATTGTAATTAAATTTATACCCTGGTCCTAATTATATCTCTGATAATTAAATTATATGAAGAACTGTAAACAAAATCGTATTTCGTAATTTCCCAGAAATGGTAACACGTTTTATCTGAAATTGCCCTGCCAGCTTAACACCCTTCAGTTACCCCCGAACGTAATCCTCCTTTGTCCATTCCAATTTCAGAAAGCCATTTTAATGTACCTTCATTTATTGTCTTTATAACTATGTGATTTTCAGCACATAGTATTTTACTGACATTCATCATAATCCGAAATAACATATACGTACAAACAAAATAGTTTCTTTTCTAGTTGATTAAAATTCCCCCATAGATTTTTTCTTTAGAAAATTTAATTTGTATTTTACCTGATTGTGTTTCATCTTACATGATTCATAATCAGTTCTTGAACAGAAAGTGGTACCGTCACGATTTAATGACTCTCTCTCTCTCTCTCTCTCTCTCTCTCTCATCTCCTCTCTCTCTCTCTCTCTCTCTCTCTCTCTCTCCTCTCTCTCTCTCTCTCACTTTTCGAAGATGGATCAATGTAAATAGCACCTCTTAAAGGTTGTCTAGTTTAAGGTAGCGGTAGCTAATGCCAAACCTTCGAGCCTAACGAACTGTTGGACTGGATTCGAGACCCGCTGAAGCTCGATAGTTTCTTGTAGAATCTGCAACCTCATCATCTTTGTGGGCCAAGGAAAGGGTTTTTGGAAGAGCCAAATCTGCATGCCCATTCATTAGCAGCCATTGTCTGACCCTCCCTGGTCCTAGCTTGGGTGGAGAGGGTGCTGATCATATGGATATATGGCATTATCCTGCTAGGGCATTGTCACTGTCTCTTGCCTCTGCCATTCACGAGCGACCTTTAATCCCTTTATTTAAGATAAACCTCATATATCGTTTCATATCATCAACATGGACTTAGGGATGTGGTGGCGATGTGGTAACGTCCCTGACTGGTCATCGCCAGACTGGGGTTCGATTCCCGCTCAAACTCGTTAGTTTCTTATGTTGCTGCAACCTCACCATCCTTGTGAGCTAAGGGTGGCGGATTTGGGGGAGCCTATAGGTTTATCTGCTAAGTCATTAGCAGCCATTGCCTGGCCTTCCTTGGTCCTAGCTTGGGTGGAGAGGGGGCTTGAGCACTAATCATATGCATATATGGTCAGTCTCTAGGGCATTGTCCTGGTTGACAGGGCATTGTCACTGTCCCTTGCCTCTGCCATTCAGGAGCGGCATTTAAACCTTTTAATCTCCAAACTCAAAGAATTTCCCAAATCTCAACTTTCAAACTTCCATATCGAACTCGTAGACGAAAATTTAATATCCCAACCATAGATACAAGAGAAACAGAGACTCCCTATATTTTGGATCCCTTTCTTCCACGATATACACCTTTACTTTAAATGAAGCGGTTCATAATATATATATCTCTGGCTGCGCTTGTCATAACAAAACGGAATATTTTATCATAAGAAATATGTTCCCAGTAGGTTTACAACGCTTTGGCCTCTTGTTTTTATTTATTTCCCCAAAGAACAATAAAGGTGTGTGTGGTCTATGAGGGATGTTGTACGTAAATGTGAAACGTTTTTTCATCTGTGGAGAACTCTACAGCATAATATATGGGGTCTACTCTGCATAAAGTGTTGAATAGGTAGTGATTTAGGATATAGAAAAGAGAACATTTCTTCTTTTCCATTTTCATTTGAAGTTTCTTCTCTTTTATAGTTGAAGCTATTATTATCTTAAATTTCTATTATAATAATTGTCATTATTGTTCTTTTTGTTGATTTAACTTATTTTTATGCAAGTAGATATTTGATAACTATAATTTTGATAATGTCACAGTTGCGTTCAACTTCAGATTAATCTTCTATTTTTTCTTATCATTTCCATTCTTCGCTTAGTGGTTCGTATATCAGGTCCCAATATCAAGCGGAAAAAATTTACTTTTTTATTGGCATCTTATTACTTCATGAGTATAAGGCAACATTTGATATAAACATTCCATGCTAACTTATAACATGGACTCAATGTTTCTCTTTACAAATCGGCAACGGAAAAGTTTAACAAAAAGAGGCGAAAAGAGACTTGCTTGAGTATGGGGTTAGTCATCTCCGCAGGTACACCTGATTGATTAACATCCTGAGCCGGATGTCATCTCGTTGTCCGGCAACTGCTGGAGATGGTATCCAGGCCAGACGCAGCATCCGTCTGCGTTATCATTATTGGTCTGCTTAACTTTTCTGAGCGTTAGGTACAGTTAGATATAGGGATACCTCGTACACCTCGCTCTGAATAAGTGTATCATGTGACACATTTACTTCGCTGCGAGCAATCTAACTGATAGTGTACGCTGTTAAAAAAATCGTAATTCTAATCGAAAATTCTCTGTAAAATTATGCCGTTATCAGCCGTATTTCAGTAAAATACAGGCGACCGTAATTTTACCATTCTTTGTTATCATATTTTACGGATTTACGTCAGTAAATCCCATTTTAAAACTGTAAATGCCTGACAACATTTATTCCAGGATTTTTACCGTTTTTTACGGCAAATTTTCAAGTGTAAGAAGAGATGGTAGAGGTGGTGGGTGGGGCTAAACACAAGAAGCTGCCGTGTAGTAAATGTGTAGCTAGGTGCACATCCTCAAAGTGAAATGTAATAAAAGAATTATAAAATATTTTAAGATCAGTAAAAACGTAAAAACAGATCAGTCATATATAAACTATAAAACGATACCTATATCAACAACTTGTTCAACAATAGGACATTTGCAACAAGTGTGAACTTCTGAACTGCTATACGAAAATATGTTTCTTCAAAATATTTGAGAGGTTGGGACGGGGGAGGCGAGTGCATGAGTTGATTAAAGGGTCAATATTTTAGGAAGAAGTCTTTTTAGGTGTCAGTTGATTTAATTAATTACAAAGCTAAAATGATCAAACAAATACAGAGAGGCAACTTCTATTTCAAAAGTAATTGAAGTCGGAATTAAAGCATGTGAAACCAAGAAATGAAAATTATTATTATTATTTATTATTATTATTATTATTATTATTATTATTATTATTATTATTATTATTATTATTATTAACGTAGGATTTCTATATAATTCTAAAGTAGATTTCTAACATCTAAAGAATGCACACAGAAAACTAATTCCATATACTAATGATTAAGCTGGCTTAATCATTAGTATATGGAATTAGTTTAAATAACATTATAATTTTGGTGATTTTCTATAATTTAGTAAACACCAAATCGAGAGAGAGAGAGAGAGAGAGAGAGAGAGAGAGAGAGAGAGAGGAGAGAGAGAGAGAGAGAGAGAGATAGAGAGAGAGAGAGAGAGAAGAGAGAGAGAGAGAGAGAGAGAGAGAGAGAGAGAGGAGAGAGAGAGAGAGAGAGAGAGAGAGGAGAAAGTCCCCTCCAACGATCAATCTCTGGAACGGCATCTGAGGTTCCTTCCCCGTCCTTCCCGCAATTTAAAAAGGGAACGATGATGCCCCCAATCCCATTTCTTCCGGATCGCTCGTGACGGCTAAATGTTTTTACCT
>NC_090731.1:152015143-152020143 GCF_036898095.1 Palaemon carinicauda
GTTTCAGATAAAGATTAAGGTATTTACTTCTAATATTAGTTCCGTTTATCAAAGTTAAAATATGTAAAGCGTAAATGTTTAAGAAGATAGATCATACGTTGGATGAGAGAGAGAGAGAGAGAGAGAGAGAGAGAGAGAGAGAGAGAGAGAGAGAGAGAGAGAGAGAGAGACAGAGAAACTTATCTCTCGTAGCCTGAAACCTGCCAAAATTTTCATCTTCATATTCACAGAAAATAATTTACTTTAATAACGTCCTTCAAACAATTCATTTATTGCTTAGTATCTATTTCTAAAAAAAACCAAAGTGGGGCGGTGGACTTGCCAGGCTGACGTTCTGGTGATCACCTATTCTGACGAAACTGGAACTGAAACCAGACACCTTTAACCTTATAACCTTTAAGACGAACTCTACAACACTATAAGCGTATCACTTCGTTAATTCTTTTATCCAGGTGTTGTATCTTCTCAGATTCTAAGGAAAGA
Source organism: Palaemon carinicauda (assembly GCF_036898095.1). Lineage (NCBI taxonomy): Eukaryota > Metazoa > Arthropoda > Malacostraca > Decapoda > Palaemonidae > Palaemon > Palaemon carinicauda. The sequence continues at coordinate 152,015,627 of NC_090731.1, forward strand.
CAACGTCTCGGCCTTCAACTGTTTGTGTCCTTTATAGAGACATAATGAATAATGAGAGCTCATAAAGAAATATCCCCGAAATAGGACAGTATTTATGAATTATATCTTCGACAAGGGTAGCTCAAATGCAAGGAGGAGCTCAGTTAATTTTCACGAGAATACTCAGTACCTTGATTGTTTGCTTAGAGGGTATCTAGAATATCTTAAAAAAGTTCTTTTTACTATGTCGGATTTCATGTTGGTCTAGAAAGTATGTTTACCAGAGGGACTGAAATATGTGGCAACAGTGTTAGCTCTATGTTCGGGGATGAAAAGACGGTGATATTTCAGTATTAAATAAACTTACATAAAGGATTTACTGTTTCAGCTATTTTCATAAAGTAATTATTTTATAAAGTGTAATGTTATGATGACTCAGGATTTGAATTCCACTGGAGGTGTGTCATTTAATCCGGATAAAAATATTTCTGACGTTTTCTCTTCGGTGATAAATAACTGGTCATAGTTTCTTCCAGATTTATAAAAAAAAAAAAAACCGTAAGTAAAGTCTTGATATATGTGCCTTTTCAACCATATGATAATTATAAGAAATTGGTAAAACAAATTTTATTGGATAACATGCGGATTCTCTATATATTAAAATCCAACAGTAGTCTGATAAATTGTCTAATAAGATAAAGTTTTGCCTTCAACCTAATAGTTCTTTAACAGATAGTAACAATGATTTTCTTCCACAATTTCATTTTTTGGATTTTTGAACTGTCAGTAGCCAAAGTCATCTCTCTCTCTCTCTCTCTCTCTCTCTCTCTCTCTCTCTCTCTCTCTCTCTCTCTCTCTCTCTCTCTCTCGTTTATTACGCCAATTACTGATCCCAGGGACTAAGACGAAATATTGTAATTGGAAGTGATTGAGAGAAAACTTAACCATCATCTATTTATTACTGACTTATATTTTTCTTTAACTTCATTTGTTTTATTATCTTTTCGGCATCCACACTACTTACTGAAACTATCTGCATGGCTTATCTTTCTGTTTATCGTTAGAGTTAGTCTTCGACATCATCTTCTCTTCGTCGAACAGTTAATCTTTTTCTTCTTCTTTATTTCTTTTTAACTATTAACCGTAATTGTTAAGACTAAATGATCTTGCTTCCATCTGTTATTTAAGGTAAACTCTCTAAAGCTAACGAATATTTTCAGACTGTTTCTCATACAAAATAATTCTGGAAGTCAAAGAATTATTTATTTTCTTTAACAACAGATTTTTCTATTCCTTTCCTGGTTTTTATGTTTGCCAAAAGTAGCGGTATTTATTTATATATATATATATATATATATATATATATATATATATATATATATATATATATATATATATATATATATATAGATATAGATATAAATAAATTTATATATATATAATGTATATATATATATATATATATATATATATATATATATATATATATATATATATATATATATATATATATATATATATATATCGCTGTGTTGTGGTAGCCTATTAGAAACGTCCCTGCCTAGCTCTGCTGAACGGGTGTTCGAGACCCGCTCAAGCTCGATAGTTTCTTGTAGTGTTTGCAACCTCACCATCCTTGTGAGCTAGGGATGTGGGGCTTTGGGAATGCCTATAGATCTACCTGCTGAGTCATCAGTAGCCATTGCTTGGCTCTCCCGGGTCTTAGCTTTGGTGGAGAGGGTTCTTTGTCGCTGATCATATGGTTAGTCTCTAGGGCATTGTCACTGCCCCTTGCCTCTGCCATTCAAGAGTGATCTTAAATCTTTAAAATCATCAAGTTCAAAGATGTTTCAACCTTACTATTATTATTATTATTATTGTTATTATTATTATTATTATTATTATTATCAATTGGTAATTTACAACCCTAGCTGGAAAAGCAGGTTGCTATAAGCCCAAGGGCTCAACTGGGAAAATAGTCCAGTGAGGAAAGGAAACAAGGACAAAAATATTTTAAGAACAGTAACATTAAAATAAATATCTCTTACATAAATTATAAAAACTTTAACAAAACAAGAGGAATAGAAATATGATCGAATAGTGTGCCCGAGTGTACTATTCCTTTTTCAATTCCCCATAATGCTATAAGCAATATTATCTTCTCAATAGAATTCAATTTCAATTACATGATTCGCTTAGAGGCCAGAGTCCCAGCGGACATATTATAGCCTGTTGAATAAAAGACATTATCAACAACACTCGTCTAAGGTAATAAACACTCATCCTTAAATATACAAGTAGTGACACGTATAGAATGGTTAGCAAATAGTATCAGTTGGCAGAACACGTGGATGTATTAGATTTTTTTTTTTTCCAGAGTACACGAGATGTTTGTATTTCTCTTAGTAGCGATGTTTAAATTGATTTTTTTGAACAAAGCATCGAAGCTTAAGAAGAACAAAGGATATTGAAGGATTTAGGCAATCTGGAACAGAACAAATACACGCCGATCTCTTGTGAGAGAGAGAGAGAGAGAGAGAGAGAGAGAGAGAGAGAGAGAGAGAGAGAGAGAGAGAGAGAGAGAGAGAGAGGAGGGGAGGGAACTTGCAAATGCGTAGAATAATATATGAGCAGGTGAAACAATAAGAAATTGAAGACATATTCCGTCAGCATTCTCACTTCCAATTTAGTTCCCATTTATCCCTTCACTGATCCCCACTTCTCTTGTATCATTTTCTAATTTTGGTTTCAGCCTCCTTTGTTTTATGTTTTTCCCCGGTTAAAAGTACAGTTATTTTTAGTATATATATATGTGCTGGATATACATCAACGAAAATATATCATCACACATTTTTATACGTTTAAATTTCTTTTTATTCTTTTTATTATTGATATATTAGTGAACCCAAATATCTTTCTCTGCTCATAGAACACACTCAAATACCCACATTTGAGCACAAACATACTTTATACATGCACACATGTAAGTAAATATCAACCACAATGGCAATTAAAATCGAATTCAACATTTGGAAATATTTATTCGCTGGAAATTAATTTTTGACAAGTTTTCTCGATTGGTAGAGTCCTTGCAGGCATATGTTCAGCTAAGTGCATAAGTTTGAATCTTTGCCCAGCCAGAAGCTGTTATCATAAATGAATTTCTAGTGGATATACATTCCCAAAAGTAGAATTCGATATTGAATGCTATTGTTGATATTCATAATGATTAAAATCACGAGTGTTATATATATATTCACACACACACACACACACACACACACATATATATATATATATATATATATATATATATATATATATATATATATATATATATATATATATATATATATATATATATATATATATATATATATATATATATTACATATATGCATATATATATATTGCATATATATGTATATATATATATATATATATATATATATATATATATATATATATATATATATATAATATATATATATATATATATATTACATATATGCATATATATATATATATATATATATATATATATATATATATATATTGCATATATATATGTATATAAATATACATATATATATATATATATATATATATATATATATATATATATATATATATATATATATATATATATATATATATATATATATATAATGTATGTGTGTGTGTCTCCTATCTGAGTGGGGATACCTTAACGTGGTGAAAGAGTTTGTGTATTGCCAATTTCAGCAAAGTTGCACCAGTCATGGCCACCCATACTAGGTTGGTTTACTGCGAGCGATCAGACCAAAGTCTCCCGCCATCAACAATCCGCAGTAGCCAGCGTGATGATGCAAATGTTCAAACCCCAAACATGCTAAGACATGCCTGAGGCCTTTGTCCTGCAGTGGTCTAGTAACGGTTGCATTTGTTGTTATTGTTTGTCGTATGTATATATACAGTATATGTCGTATGTATATATATATATATATATATATATATATATATATATATATATATATATATATATAGATGTGTATATATATATATATATATATATATATATATATATATATATATATATATATATATATATATATATATATAATATACTATAATATCTTTCAACCTTCTTCAGTGAGACAAAACAAGCTCTAAGAATAAAATTCAACGATGAAAGCAAGGCAAAAAAGGTCGCAATTATCATAATTTTCCATTGAATAATTGCTAAAGTAATGAATTTGATATCCCAAAGGCTCTCTTGCTTCCATTCTTATGAATGCGGATTGAATTATATCTGGATAAGATAAAAATGAAATTAAATAATCGGTATACATTAATGGAAAGGGTAATTTTTTCCGGAGAAAATGGATCTTTCTTTCTTTCTCTCCCTCTCACTCTTCCTTGTTTTTTCACTTACACGCACACACTTATACACACACAAGCATGGGAATCTGCTGAGATTCTACCGATAGAGAGTTATGGGGTCCTTTAACTGACCAGACAGTACTACATTGGACCCTTCTCTCTGGTTACGGTTAATT
>NC_090731.1:152025143-152027643 GCF_036898095.1 Palaemon carinicauda
AAGCGATTAAAAAATGCTGTTACCTCGAGCTGAAGCCATTCAAAAAAGCAATTATCTCGAGCTAAAGCCATTCAAAAAAGCGATTATCTCGAACTAAAACCATTGAAAAGCGATTATCTAGAGCTAAAACCATTAAAAAAGCGATTATCTCGAGGTAAAGTCATTCACGAAAGCTGATTATCTTGAGCTAAAGCCATTCGAAAAAGTGGTTATCTCCAGTTAAAGCTATTCCAAAAAACAATTATCTCGAGCTGAAGCCATTAAAAAAAGCGATTATCACGAGCTAAAGCCATTTAAAAAAGCTGATTATCTTGACATAAAGCCATTTAATAAGTGATTATCTCGAGCTAATGCCATTCAAAAGAGCGATTATCCTTAGCTAAAGCCATTAAAAAACGATTATCTAGAGCTGAAGCCATTCTAAAAAGCCGATTATCTTGCGTTATCGCCATTCAAAAAAGCGATTATCTCGAGGTAACACCATTGAAAAAGCGATTATTTCAAACCTAAGCCATTCAAAAAGCGATTATCTTCAAATAATACCATTGAAGGAAGTGATTATCTCGAGCTATAGGCATTCAAGAAAGATATTATATTGAGCTAAAGCCATTCAAAAATGTGATTATTTCGAGCTAAAGCCATCTAAAAATGCTGATTATCTCGAGCTAAAGCTATTAAAAACGATTATCTTGAGCTAAAGCCATTCAAAAAGTGATTATCTCGAGCTAAAGCCATTCAAAAAAGCAATTATTTTAAGCTAAAACCATAAAAAAACAATTATTTCGAGCTAATCCCATTCAAAAAAGCAATTAACTTGGTCTAAAGCCATTCAAAAAGCGATTAATCTCGAGCTCAAGCCATTCTAAAAATCCAATTATCTCGAGCTGAAGCCATTAAAAAAAGAAATCATCTAGAGTTAAAGCAATTAAAAAAGCAATTATTTCAAGCTAAAGTTATTCAAAAAAGTGATTCTCTCTAGCTAAAACCATTAAAAAGCAATTATCTCAAGCTAAAGCCATTAAAAAAGCGATTATTTTGAGCTAAAGTCATTCAAAAAACTGATTATTTCTAACTAAAGCCATTCATTCAAAAAAGCTATTATCTCGAGCTGAAGCCATTAGAAAAAGCGATAATATCAAACGTAAGCCATCCACTAAAAGCAATTATCTTGAGCTAAAGTCATTCAAAAAAGCGATTATCTTAATTAAGCTAAATCTATTTAAAAAAGCTATTATGTCGAGCTAAAGCCATTAAAAAAAGACATTATGTCGAGCTAAAGCCATTCAAAAATGCTCTTATGTCAAGCTAAAGCCATTCAAAATCGTTTATCGACTAAAGCCATTCAAAAAAGCTATTTTGTCGAGCTAAAGCCATTCAATAAAGCTATTTTGTCGAGCTAAAGCCATTCAAAAAAGCAATTATTTCAAGATAAAACCATAAAAAAAAACCTTTATCGAGCTAAAGCCATTCAAAAAAGCTATTATGTCGAGCTAAAGCCATTCAAAAAAGCTATTATCTCGAGTTAAATTCACAAAAAAACGTTTATCGAGCTAAAGCCATTAAAAAAAGTGATTATCTCGAGCTAACGCCGTTTTTCAAAATCAATTATCGGGCTAAAGCCATTCAAAAAAAGCGATTATCTCAAGCTAAAGCCATTCAAAAAAGTTATTATCTCGAGCTAACGCCGTTTTTAAAAATCAATTATCGGGCTAAAGCCATTCAAAATAGCGATTATCTCGAGCTAAAGCCATTCAAAAAAGTGATTATCTCGAGCTAACGTGGTTCTTAAAAATCAATTATCGGGCTAAAGCCATTAAAAAAAGCGATTATCTCGAGCTAAAGCCATTCAAAAAATTGATTATCTCGAGCTAACGCCATTCTTAAAAATCAATTATCGGGCTAAAGCCATTCAAAAAAAGCGATTATTTCGAGCTAAAGCCATTCAAAAAAGTGATTATCTCGAGCTAACGCCGTTCTTAAAAGTCAATTATCGGGCTAAAGCCATTCAAAAAAGCGATTATCTCGAGCTAAAGCCATTAAAAAAGTGATTATCTCGAGCTAACGCTGTACTTAAAAATCAATTATGGGGCTAAAGTCATTCGAAAAAGCGATTATCTCGAGCTAGAGCCATTCAAAAAAGTGATTATCTGAGCTAACGCCATGAAAAAATGATTATCTCGAGCTAAAGCCATTCAAAAAGTGATTATCTCGAGCTAACGCCGTTCCTAAAAATCAATTATCGTGCTAAAGCCATTAAAAAAAGCGATTATCTCGAGCTATAGCCATTCAAAAAAGTGATTATCTCGAGCTAACGCCATGAAAAAAATTATTATCTCGAGCTAAAGCCATTCAAAAAGTGATTATCTCGAATTAACGCCGTTCCTAAAAATCAATTATCGTGCTAAAGCCATTCAAAAAAGCGATTATCTCGAGCTAAAGCCATTCAAAAAAGTGATTATCTCGAGCTAACGCCATGAAAAAAATTATTATCTCGAGCTAA
>NC_090731.1:152040143-152042643 GCF_036898095.1 Palaemon carinicauda
ATGACTACTCTCCCCCCCCCCCCTACCCTACCTGAGGGATGGGGAGACCGAGCGCTGAGCGTGACCGGAAATATATAAGATATACAGTGTATATATATATATATATATATATATATATATATATATATATATATATATATATATATATATATATATGTGTGTGTGTGTGTGTGTGTGTGTGTGTGTATAACCAGAAACTTTCTCTTTATATGGGGGAAATTATCCAGGACATTCTTTAATATATATGACATGATAATGAACGTCATGTTGACATGAAGAAGACAAGGGGATTAATCATAGTATAAGATTCCAGAAAGAAAAAACTAATGAAAGAAAGAGAATAATTTTTAATCGGTGCATCTAGCAATAACAAGAAAAATAATTAATGTTTATATTCTTATTGTTTCGTTTAATCAAATCTTGACTTCAAATAAAGAAGTAAGGCAATTATCATTACGCTATTCAGATTCTGAATACAGAGTCATGGATGAATTTCACGAGTCAAAAACCTACATTACGATGCTCATACAATCACGTGAGAAGCTCATCCGCAACACGTCAAACTTCCTTACCAGTGCTGCGTTATGCACCTCTACCACATCTTGGATATATCAACCCTTCCTTTTCAATATATCTTGAACTCCTCTTATTCAGCGCACGCCAGGATTTCCCCTTCGCTTCCTTTATAAGATTTCCGAATTCTGCATTATTTTCATTAACTTGTCATTCCTTTTTCCCCGTCACTAGGTCATCCATATAATTTCATTAAAATTATTAATTCCATATACTTCATAATTTTTCTTACATTTTTTTTTTACTATTGTCATGCTACATACTGTACAATGCATAACCAATTCCCCTTAATAACCTTTATAGTTTTTATCTAATATACATTAAACCTACAAATTCCATTTCTATAAGGGAGAGTGAGCTAACCAATCGTTTTATGTTTCAAAACTTGGCTTCCAAAGACGCGCTAAGCTTCTCTCTAATCCTATGGTCACATCCTGCCACTTTCCTCGTCTCATATCGACCATCATATCATCTCTCATAATATTTATGAATAGACTGGTAACATTCTTGTACCATCCATATCATTATTCATTGTTCCATTTTCCTGGTTTATATTTAAAGAATTAACTCATTCTATAACTTTAAACATAGGCCGTTTTTTACTCTATTTCTATTTTTGCACATTGTTTAGAGTTTAGACGATTGTGTTCTTTGTTAGAAAAAAAGTTAAAACAGCCTTTATTTAAGTGTACGCAACCCGTCAAAAATGAAGGCTAAGTATTTTGATAGATATGCATACACACCCATACGTACCCCCTCTCAACAGAGTATGACTACTTCCTCTCCCGTTACTCGATGGACGGGGAGACCTGAGTGTGACGGGAAATATATATATATATATATATATATATATATATATATATATATATATATATATATATATATATATATATATATATATATATATATATATACATATACTGTATGTGTATATATATATATATATATATATATATATATATATATATATATAAATATATATATATATATATGTGTGTGTATATATATATATATATATATATATATATATATATATATATATAAATATATATATATATATATGTGTGTATATATATATATATATATATATATTATTATTATTATTATTATTATTACTTGCTAAGCTACAACCCTAGTTGGAAAAGCAAGATTCTATAAGCCCCAGGGGCTCCAACATCCAAAATAGCCCAGTGAGGAAAGGAAATAAGGAAAAAAAGAATGATTTTGGAACAGTAACAACATTAAAATTATAAATATAAACTATAAAAACTTTAAGATAACAAAAAGAAGAGAAATAAGATAGAATAATGTGCCCGAGTGTGTGTCTATATATATATATATATATATATATATATATATATATATATATATATATATATATATATATATATATATAAATATATATAAATATATATATATATGTATATATATATAGATAGATAGATAGATAGATAGATAGATATACAGTATGTACTGCATATTTATTCATATAAGCCATATACACATCTTAATACCTGGATTCTCTCTACCTCGGGATCAGAGACCCAAGGGGGAATCAACTTAATGATAATAGCATCTGGTAGGCCAGATTTTTATTATTTGGGGGGAATTATGTATTCTAGCAGAAATAAACAGAGAAAATGTGAAACTGACTAGTTTCAAGGATAGATAAAATTTTACTCTTCCCTAACAAAATTCCAAGTCCCAAATAGCAATGCAAACAGAAATTATAATAAAAGGGTCTGGTAAAATATTCTCTTTTGGAAAGGTTAAACGAAATGCATCTAGCTCTTTTAAATGCACACTCTTGCAAATTCACATAGGGGAACTGTCAACTAATTAGCTGTGCTTTGGCCTGTTATACATTTCTAGAAAATTTGGTAGCAACATTTTTCATAATATAATTGTGAATCACTGGGATTTGGGA
>NC_090731.1:152060143-152067643 GCF_036898095.1 Palaemon carinicauda
TGAAGGCTGAAGCTTTCTATCTTGGGCATAATGTAAACAGAATAAAATTCCCCCGTAATAGGTAACGTGTATTGATAAAAATGTAATTTCCTAGACTTAACTTTTATCAAGATAGAAATTCTTGATAGTATAAATTCAGGGATAGTCATGACGTAATCTCTTTCCCTTATATTTTGTCTTCAAATAGCTAAACACGAGATTTTAATAACACTTTTTCTTTTCTTCTGTGATGTTTCTATTTCCATAATTTTCTTTTCTTCAATGTCAACTCTCCCTCCTCATTCCCCATTTCTCTTTCTCGTATTTCCCTCTCCGTTTCTTCTCTCTTCTTTTTGATCTCCTTTCTTTCATTCTTTTTTATATTTTCCTCTTCCCAGACATGAAAAACAAAGTCTTAGATTTACACCACCTGAAGACGCGATGCAACTCGAATTTATGAGGAACTCTTTCTTGACTTCGGTTTTACCTTGATTACAATGCAATTCCTCCTTTCCTGGAGCTTTCTTTTCTTTTTTTAACAAAGCACTCAAAGAGAATAAATAGCTCTTTTCAGTTTCATGAAAAAGTAAAGATTGAAAATATATAGCCACTTTTGCCGCGGGTAAAACTGCGTCATCATACAATAAAGATGTGTGTTTGTATACAGATTATCTATCTTGACATATAATGAACTCTTTATCATTCCTTACAAAATTACATGAAATTCTATTCTTTTTTACATAACACATAAATTGACAAACAGAAAGGACGGAAAAAAACATCAACAACAACAACAAAAAGACAAAAACAAAACTTAACTCAAATGCTATTAATGTAAAACAAGATACATGATACATTTCATGTCATTAAAGTTAAAAAAAGGAAAAAGATTTCGTACAGTACGTTAAAAGTATGAATTATGAAATATATATATATATATATATATATATATATATATATATATATATATATATATATATATATATATATATATATATATATATATATGATTAAGCCATGCTTGATATAAAGGATACTGATTTTCTCATGAGGTGCCCTCAAACATAGCGAATTTATTGTGAAGATACAGGAATATGAAAGTAAATTTATCTCAGATTTGATGTATACTAAGGAAAAAGGCCTTTACGTGAAGGACTTTATGCATGATAGGAGGCATTTGTTGACTGAATGCCCCACTGTTGACACATTAAGAATAGATATCTGTTTGAGGCTCGAGGTGAGGATGGCAGGTTCATCCATGCCAAGATTCTTAGGTAGGATGTGTTGTACTATGCTAGCATTATTTTTAGATTTATTTCAGAAGCAGGTCTTCTGAGAGCTATTTAACTTTTATATGAACATTTCTCTTCTATTATTTAATTGCATTTCCTTTTATTCTTTATTTATAATAAACGATATCGGTATCAATAACCTTCGATTATCAGGATGCCAGATAACTCCAGATCAATCAATCAATAAAAAACTGTATTGTGGACACTTCAAAAACATTTAGAACATCTCAAGAGTAAAGACGTTATACAATTGAAGTCTTAAAGTAAAATCCGTCTCTAAAGAGGGAATTATTTGTCGCTTTGAACAATGTATAAATTAACATGTAAGTATCTTTGTACAGATATCTCATTCTTTGTCATAGCAATACAGGATAATATCACATCCTTTGTCATAACAATACTGGATAATATAGCATCCTTTGTCATAGAAATATTACATAAAATATCATCAATTGTCGTAGCAATACTAGGAAATTATTTGAGAACTTGAAAATCCGAAACATTTTGCGCCATAGCCCAAGTATTACTTTGCCGAGTAACATTTTGTGAATTTTGAAATAGAGATGTCCCAAGAGAAACCATGTCTCCGTATTTCAGGTCTTTCAAAGTAAATTCCCTCTCTAAAGAGAAAATAAGAGAAAATCATTTGTCTCTTCAAACAATAAGTCAACAGGTGAGTATTTTCATACAAATGACTTATCGTTCCCTGTTCATTAACTTCTACGAAAATGTTTAGGGAAACGGAAACATTTTGGGTCGTCGATTCAAACGGTAGTTTATCGAGTGGTATTTTATACATTGCAGAAAGCCATAACAGGAGTGCTACGAATTCTCTGATTTTTTTTTTCCATTTCAGAATTCGGTGTCTAATCTCTCTTCTCTCTACGGTTTACTAGGCCGCCAATATTTGTTTTTGTCGTTCGAACGAAAACTTTTTTTAGGATTACTTTGGTTTTTACTATGACTCGCCTCTGGATGGAGCTTTGGTCCTGAAATTCCTCACCTGGAAAATACTCTTCTTTTGTGTGAGTTATCACTTCAATTCTATTTAGTCATTTTTTTTCTTACAATAACTCGAATCTGGACGAAACAGATACTGAAATGCAAATATCGTCTCCTTTGGTTTTTGACATCACTCTTGATTCATTTTTCTTATTTATTTTATTTTTTTTTTTATTTTTACAGTAACTCATCACTAGATGAAATTTTGATTCAGAAATTCATCACCTGTCATATACTGTATCGCTTATTTTTACAATAGCTCATCACTAGATCAAGTTTTTATTCTGAAATTCGTCACCTATCAAATACCGTATTACCTTTTTCTCTTTTATACAATAACTCATCACTAGACGAAGCTTTGAATCTGAAATTATTCATCTAATAAATACCATATTACTTTTTATTTTTTTTTTTATTTTTTTTTTACAGTAAATCCTCACTAGAGGAATTTTTTATTCTGAAATTCTTCCCCTATCAAATACCGTATTACATTTGTATTTTTTACGAGAACTCTTCATTAGTTGAAGTTTTGATTCTGAAATTCAACACCTATCAAATACCGTATTACTTATATATATGTATATATATATATATATATATATATATATATATATATATATATATATATATATATATATATATATATATATATATATATATATATATATATATATATATACACATACAGTAAATCATCACTAGATGAAGTTTTCATTTCGAAATTCTTCACATATCGAATACCATATTACTTTTATTTTTTTTTCCCACAGTAAATCATTACTAGAGGATTTTTTTTATTCTGAGATTCATCACTTATCAAATACCGTATTACTATTTTTTTTTCTTTCTTAAAATAACTCATCACTAGACGAAGTTTTGCTTTCGAAATTCATCACCTATCAAATATAGTAATACTTTTTTTTTTTTTTGCAATAATTCATCACTAGATGAAGTTTTGAATATAAAATTCATCAGCTGTCAAATACCCTATTACTTCTTTTTTGTATTTTTAAAGTAAATCATCACTAGAGGAATTTTTTATTCTGGAATTCTTCACCTATGAAATACCGTATTATTGTTATTATTATTTCTTTTTCTTTTACATTAACTCATCGGTCATTCCTAGACGAAGTTAGTTTTGAATCTGAAATTCATCACGTATCAAATACCGGGTTTTTTTTTTCTTTCTTTTTTTTTTACAATAAATCATCATCAGAGGAATTTATTATCACGAGGTTCATCACCTATCATATACCGTACGACTTTTTTTTTCTTTTTTTTTTGGAGGGGGGGTGGGTGGCAATAACTCATCCCTAGACGAAGTTTAGATTCTGAAATTCATCAGCTATCAAGAACCGTCTTCCAACCTGTGTACGCCTCGTCCCGAGATATAAACACTTCCTCCGTGAAGTACATGACATTGTTGTCGTAATGGGGCCTCAGCTTTAGCGTATTAGAGCACCTGGTGCCAGTGTCATTGTTCCCATTCTGATGACCCTTCCATTCCCCTGTGGCCTTTTGCTTCACTAAAATTGTTCTTTCACTTTCAATTTGGGAGTGTTCTTCTTATTTAGATCTAATTCATTAGGAAATGCTTAAATGCATTCAATTAATTCATACTCATTGGGGATACATTAATGTGGTGAAACGGTTTGTGTATTAGAATTATTATTATTATTATTATTATTATTATTATTATTATTATTATTATTATTATTATTATTATTAAAATCATTATAATTATTTTTATTTTTTATTATTATTATTATTATTATTATTATTATTATTATTATTATTATTATTATTATTATTATTATTATTATTATTATTATTATTATCGTATCGCCCTGATTAACACAGCTATACTAGTTAGGGCTAATCCTATTAGGTTGGACTATGGACGGCTGCATTTGTTGTTGTGTTTTTGTCAGATTTACGTAAATTAAGTTAATAAGGAAGTTCGGCATCAAAATATATGGTTGTCGTAATAATAGATTTCCTTATCCATAAAAATCGGATTGCATTTTCGCACTTAACGACTATAATAGTTTTTTTTTTCGGTAAACGAGATGCAGCCTACATATAAAAAAAAAAGACCTAAGCTAAAAATACCACCACATTCACAATCACTAACGAAAATAGATTGTTCAATCTCGCTATACGACAATGAATTAAATCAGTCAACTACTAACTCAGTTAAATTATCCTTCCATTATAACGAGATCAAAATCTATTGGTAGATTAAAATCGTCTCAGATTAAGACAAACAATAATGTTACGTCAAGATATTATTAGAAATAGCGAACCCAGCCTGTCGGAGATTGGCTCGGATTGGTATTAGCCACGTAACAGAATCACTCCCAATCAGTATAAGTGGCAGGGGATTGGAAAAGTCCCAATCGCACGACAAATGAGGGTAAATGGGCTTAGCAGTTGAATGGGGAAGGATTTGTGAATATTCATCCTTAGGGTTTGGATGACTGGCTGTCTCATTCTGTCAAGACAACATCCATTAGCCGATCAAAATCTTGACAATAGTCATTGTCTTAAAAAATGTTTTTATTTCCTGTTTTCATTGTTCATTAAAATGTTTTACAAGGTAATCAATCACCAGGAGCAAAGATTGATCTTGGTTTTATAAGTAAGATAGAATACACTTTAGAGGATTTTTTGAGTCAATAACAAATATGAGAGAGAGAGAGAGAGAGAGAGAGAGAGAGAGAGAGAGAGAGAGAGAGAGAGAGAGAGAGAGAGAGAGAGAGAGAGAGAGAGAGAGGGGGGGGTTATACACGTTACAATAGCAACAATATTAAAGAATAATTATATTTTAATGCAGTAAATAATACTTTATGACGGAAAAAAAAATACCATTTAGAAACATAAGATACATACTGAATTTTATTTCCCGAGATATAGAAGAAAAATATTCATTGATAATCATCATCATCATCATCATCATCATCAAAATATAATAATAATAATAATAATAATAATAATAATAATAATAATAATAATAATAATAATAATAATAATAATAATAATAATAATAATAATATTTCCTTTATTCCATAATACATTGGGTATTCTGTTACATAGAAAATGTATTTCCATTAAAAGGTTCTTATATAGTAATTACATTTAGAATACATCTAGGATGGCATTACACTACGATTTAGAATCCATAAATTATATAACATTACGTATTCAATCAATCTATTTAAAATTCTACATTAGAAATAATAATTTGCATAAAAATTAGCTATAATAACAAAATTAAGATGTTTCTAAAACAAGTCTAAAACACAGGATGTATAAAAATTTAAGACTGTAGTGTCTAAAGAGGTAAAATTTTATTTACATACTGTCAGTAATATTACATAGATACATATTAACGCACATATACACACATATTGTCTGAAAATACAGTGACAATGAATTTCCTCACTAATAATAAAATCCAATAATAAAATACAGTATATTTTTCGGCAAATCTATTTTCATCCATACATTATAAACTGTAAACTAATCACTAAAAAGTAATCAATATGTTGTACACTTCAACCATATTATTATAGTCATTGCTGGTTCGCAAACAAGAATGATTTCGACTTCTTTCTGAAAACGGGTAAGTTTCCACATTCCCTGATATCCACAGGCAACGCGTTTCAAAATCTAGGTCCCCTGACTGAAGTTGCCCTATCAGCTATTGCTGTTCGCCTACTTGGGACCATCATATTACTGCTTTGCCTAGTTTGATGAGATCTCCTCTGCTAGATGGTTTCCAGTCTCAATATTCTTTGGGGTATATGTTCATGCAATATTTTATGAATAAATATAAAGGCATCATAAACTTTCTTATTTGCTATCTTCAATTATTCTAAATTTTTAATATACGGTGCGGCATGTTCATATTATTTCCCATCAGCTAAGGTGACTTTTGATGCAAAATTTTAAATATTCTGTATATTTCGTGAGTTTAAATTTGAACACCCATTCCATATAATGGAGCAATCGGATGTTATGCTTATTACTAATGCCTCGACAACTGATTTTCTGCTCGTTTCATCAAAATGACCTTCATTTCTATTTATGAAATACCTCGTCATCATATATTTACATTTTCCTTCCAAAATGTATACCACCATTTTGCATAATCCTGATGAATAGGATGTACGCAATCATTAACCACTTGGGTGGGAGAAAGGATTCCTAGTATAATGTTTATTTATTCATACATGGAAACTCTTCGAAGTTAAATTTCGGGAGAGGTTTCAATGGATAGGAGTTCTTTTGTCAAGCTTTGTCTGGGAAGAGGGAATGAAGGACAGGAGGATGTATAAGATCAGAATTAAGAGGAATGAGAAGATAAAGAGGAAGAGAAAGAGGGGCGAGGATATTAATGGAGAGTAGAATTAACGGATTAAGAGAGAGCGTCTTGTCTTTATCCTAGTTGATTTTTCAATTCATGCTGCAAAGAGAAGACGAGAGAGAGAGAGAGAGAGAGAGAGAGAGAGAGAGAGAGAGAGAGAGAGAGAGAGAGAGAGAGAGAGTTTGTAAGCATCTCTCTTTTATAATATAGATAAGCCATAATACCTGATGTCATTTTCTTATTTTCTTAAAAGCTTCTGAGAGAGAGAGAGAGAGAGAGAGAGAGAGAGAGAGAGAGAGAGAGAGAGAGAGAGAGAGAGAGAGAGAGAGAGAGAGAGAGAGAGAGTGTGAAATTTATGATGTTTTCGGCCTCCCTTCATCCAAACGACTAAGTTTCATATTTAACCAGAACAATTACAAAAGTTTAGCTTTTATTCTTGTACTTGAGGTAGTCAAAGGTTACTCGAGATGCCATCTTTAGGATCCTTTGTTGAGCATATGAATATTGCAGTATCCGATCCAGTTTCTATAGATGATAATAAAGAAAGTTAAATAGAAAACTATTTTCGTAATATTGGAATTCTATTCAAATTTTTTCTAGTTACTAAAAGGTAAAGCTGTCTGGTTTCAGCTCCATTTTCATCAGAATAGATACTCACCAGAACTTCAGCCGGGCAAGCCCAAACCCCTCATTGTGGTGCCCAAACGCATCAGTAGCCTCCCTAGTAAACAGCTTAAACTTACGGTCCCGGGCTGGGATCGATCTGTTGCTATGCGAATTCTAGGCCAACACGTTACCACTGTACTATTAAAGGAAGCGAAAGTCAAAATATTTGTAGATATACTCGTACATGATTGT
>NC_090731.1:152072643-152080143 GCF_036898095.1 Palaemon carinicauda
ATGTAAAATGGAATTTCTCTCAACTCCAGTTTATTTTTTTTATACAACATTCCAAGGTGTTCATTCCTATTTAAATGTTTACTCTAGGAACTACACATTCTCATTTTTCTGAAGACAATGTATATACTCCTTGGAACATATAAGAGTGTGCGCTAGTCTCGAGGCTATGAAAGATTCATATTGTTTACATCATTCGAGCGCCGGTCGTGGCATGAAAGGTTGATTACATGTAGATCCTAGATATTTTCATTTGTATTGTTTTTTTAAGTATTTTCAAAAGGATTGAATATTTGAATTGTGTTTAGAGAGTCAAAACCTTGACGATTATTCGATGATTAAACATGTTGATGATATCTTGTGAAGACGTACATTGCCGGGGGTGATATTCACAGATTCACGAACTTATTTTTTCTTCTTGTTTTTTTAGCTTGCTTTTAAATTTTCTTTTAAATGCTAGATATAGCATTGATGTATTGGCGGTCTTGGAAAGCTTCCAATACATTGCAAAATATACAGGCTTCAATGATAAATGGTCCTTGAATCATCTAGTGAATAGCATTGTTATCCAGTTTATTGTAACTATGTAAGATAATTCGGTCAGATTTGCTCCGTTTCAAGGTAAACTGTCAGTATAGTGTTTTGAGTTGATTTGGAAGTAATAGATGTTTTATCACTAATGATAATTCTCACTTTATGAGAAAATGAATTAGGTAGAATCATGCAAGTATTTAGGAACTATGATCTCTAATACAGGGTCTTTATAATTAAAGTTTAGTGAAAGATTGAAAAAAGCTAATCAGAAAATGGCCAGGTTAAGTAAAATTTGGAAATCAAATCGCTTGAAATTTCATATGAAAATCGACTATATATCAGTTTGGTGAGATCGGTGTCACTATATGGACATGCGTCATGGTATAAAAATGAAACACGCTCTGATAGATTTAGTAAATAGTACAAAGCCCTCAGAAGGATATTGGGAGTTAAATGGAGGAAAGGATTGCAAATGAAACTATTAGAGAGATTACTCGAGTGCCATATGTGGATGAGATCATGATGAGGGGAAGATGGAGATGGTTTGGGCATGCTCTTCGCACTCCCCAAGAGAGATTAGTTCTCCAAACTTTCAACTGGAGACCAGACCCACATGGCTGAGGACTATGAAACGTGAAGTAGGAGATGATAAATGGGAAAGTATTGAATTTAAAGCTCAAAATGGAGACGACTGGCGAAATCTAACCGAGGCCCTTTGCGTCAATAGGCGTAGGAGATGATGATGATGATGTTATCAGAAAATAAATCTAACAAGTAGGCGGGCACAATATTCCATGTTTATCAGATCAATTCTAAGTTTAAGAATGACAATGGTTCCAAAGAGACCTACCAAAACTTATATGTAAGTTTACTTAAACTTAACGAAATTTAATTAAAAAGTTCAGCCACCAGTAGATCATTTAATTTAGCGAATCTTCTGAGAATTATCATTTACATTATAATGTCATACGCACCGAATTCATCTAATATTTCTTTAAATGATATTCCATGATTCTCAATAACTCAGCTGCTTCCTGAAAGAGGCTGAAGGCAATTTTGCGTAAATAAAATTCGTTCATTTTAATTGATAATTATTTTCACCTCAAAAAATGTGCAATCTACTAATTATTTCCGTCTGCTATATCTTAATGACTATTTTCACCTAAGAAAAGGTAAAAGTTAATTAAATTTATTATCTCGATTGAACCATCTGGATTTTAGTTATCACTTTCACAGAGACAAATTGGATTTCATTCATATCCTTTTCGCAGTTACTCTTCTTGTCTCCTTTAATAGGATTGGCGCTCTCACCAAAAATCACAATCTGGTTGACCTTTCTTCCAATGCACAAAATTTGGTTAAAAGCTGAGATTTAAGACCTAACTAAAGCATTTAGATTTTTTAGATTCACTCTCCTATTGTCAGAATTCTGACTTATTCAAGTTGGTTTTAATGTTTCCCTTGACCTAGTAAACTAAACAGTTCTGTTCAAAAGAGCCGTCATAATTTTTATGTGTGATATTATATACTTGATCCCCATTTTAGCAGAGGTAAGCAATAGGATACCAATATATGATTAGGGAGACCAATATATGATTAGTATCTAAGTTCTCTGTATACCCAAGCAAGCACCATAGAGGACCAGCCTATGGCTACTGATGACTCATCTCCTCACAAGGACGGTTACTGATACTGCTTGAACATGGCTAGATCTCCCGAGCCACGGAATGCGATTCAGGGACATTTCCAGCGGGTTACCAGAACCCATGGTACGGGGATTCGAATATCCGCTGCTTCTAGTTCTTATTATTTGCATAATAATTGATCATGGCAATAAGACAGTACATTGTGCAATTAATTTAACTCCTAGGTACAAAATAAAGTATTTACCAGTCTTCCAGAAGACTGGTGGTTATTCTCTGGAATAGGAGATTGAAATCCAATAAAGGAAAATATTGTTGATATGTTTATGCTTAATCGCCTCTGTACAAGATGAATAGTACTAAACAATTCTACGAATTTGGCCTTACTTTGTAATTCCTTTTTCATTTAAATTCCCTTTTTTCCCACTTACTAAAGTATTGATATTAAGGGCTTATGCAGCAGATCTTCAGTCTTAACACAGTAAGGATATATTCATTCTCCGTCAGTGTCAAAGTTATCCAAGAAAAATGTTTTATAAAACAAAAGCATAAAAAAAAAGATAAAATAAAATAAAAATAAAGAATAAAGCCATGATTCTTAAAAACCTATATTCCAACAAAGTCTATTATGTTTAGTTTTTTGACAATGGTTTAAAGGTTCTTTCTTTGATAATCTATAGTAAATGATTTAATGCGCCTTGCTCAGTCTTATGTGAGTGTTATTTTATACATTTTATTCTTTAAAGAGTATATAATATTTGTTTATCAGCTCTCAGTGAAATTGCAAATGAAATTAATCACCTAATTTTAGATTCTCTTTTGTTGTACTTCAGCTTAATTATTGAAGCCAATTGGAGAATTCATTACTTTATGGCAAAACAATGATTGCAATGATAATCATAATTACGGTACAAATAATTAGCTTTGTTGTTCCAAAAGTAATTTCAATCAGCAGAGGTCAAGAGATGATTACATGTTAGATGGTTCGGTATTTGATTATCTTTAAAGACAATTATTCTGATTTAACTTTATCGATATAAGAAAATTACAAATCAGGAATGTTATTAATAATAATTATAATGAAGAACTATATAAATGATCTTCAGTATGACCATAAAAACATTACAACTTAGTATCATATGAAACATCTAAAAAGAAAAAGAATAAAAACATTTGCATTACCATGTGAAAAATAGGTTATTTATATAGGGCAGTTCTTAATGGCAGATTAATTATGCCATTCAAGTAAACAATGACCACTCAAAAAGTATGATGGGTTAATGGTATCTACATATTTGAAAGCTCATTGTGATTTATGCCAACAGAATAATTCATTTATATACTCTATCTTCAACAATGTAAATGAGAAAGTAGTACATTAACGCAGGGTAGAGAATATGGCGTGAAATCCACACTTCATATATATATATATATATATATATATATATATATATATATATATATATATATATATATATATATATATATATATATATATATATATATAATGTGTGTGTGTGTGTGTGTGTGTGTGTGTGTATATATATATGTATATATATATATATATATATATATATATATATATATATATATATATATATATATATATATATATATATATATATATGTATAATGTGTTTGTGTGTATGTATGTATGTATGTATAGATAGATAGATATGAGCACATTTCACAATCAGATACACACACGCATATATATATATATATATATATATATATATATATATATATATATATATATATGTATAATATATATATATATATATATATATATATATATATATATATATATATGTATATGTGTGTGTGTTTCTGTGTATGCCTTTTTCCTGATGTATGTGGAACCTATAACATCCTAAATGAACATAGTTTCCATTTCCAGTAACATTTTTCATTCCCAAGACTTTATAAAAAAGAAAAAGAAAAATTCCGAAAAAAAAAGGCAGTATTTATGTAATGCCATTTAGTACCTTCTACCACTAATTGTGTCAGCCACCAATGTACGGCTGGACACAGGAATTCCTGGCACACCTCGCTCTAAGGAAATGTACCCTGAATAACCAAACAGATAATATAGAGAGAGATGGCAGAAGTTGGGGTGGGGGGCGGGGGCCTAAATGCAGGAAATCGCCCAACAGTATGGCTATCAACACGGTTACAGTTTTTAAGAATACAGTCCAAACATATGTTATATACTTGAAACTTACAAATAAATTCTAATCAAAGAAAACGATTGTTTAAAAAAGTAATGAATGTAGATTCATGTAGGGAGGAAATTAGGCAAATACTCGTATCGC
The DNA here is from genome assembly GCF_036898095.1 of Palaemon carinicauda. Lineage (NCBI taxonomy): Eukaryota > Metazoa > Arthropoda > Malacostraca > Decapoda > Palaemonidae > Palaemon > Palaemon carinicauda. The sequence goes on from NC_090731.1 coordinate 152,077,133, forward strand.
TATAAACCTAATACAATAGTCTATGAGCCAGACCAATATTAGTACGAAATGTACAACTAAACGGCGTTTTTATCCATTAAATTTACCTCAAAATTTTGTCAAATATACTTCAACTTCTGTCATATTTCATTTTACACACATTTTTATTCCTATAATATTTTTTTTATTTTTTTTTTTTATTTATTTTTTTTTTTTTTGTAGAATCAACCTGTACAGATATATAATTTGATTTTGTTTAAACTATAGTTCCCCCCCAAAAAATTAAAGATGCTTTCACATTTAATGGACGAAAACCTATTTAGCTGTAGGTCTGACTTGTCCATCACATAAATCCATAGGATTTAACGTCTGAACTACTAGAAAATATGGCCTTAGTTCCTCCATTTGGTACTAAAACATAGAAATATTTTGTCTGGCTCACGAACGATAAGCTTCACCCTACTTTACAAGCAAAAGGGTCCATACACTATTGTTTTTTAATTCCCAATCTCAACATTTCAAACTCTCTTGTATTACAAAAAGTTATTTGCGCCGGGAGAGTAATCACTCTCCATAAAATGCGTGGAAACACATTGCATTTGGAAACATGTGTTCCATTTTGCATGATTTTCTGATCAGATTTGTTGAGACGCAATTGCATAAGTATCATGTGTAATCTTTTAAAAGTAGCAGTCGCTTTCAATGTTTGAATTTATAACTTTTTTTCGCTATGTGAATAGACAATACAAGATTTATTCATAGTTAAATGGACAATTGATTTATAGATCTCCTGAATACAGCGGATCAGTAAGGACTGCCATTTTGAGCAAACAAACGTTAAAACGAAAAAAAATGATAAACAAGAGCAATCGGAGATTTCAGACCTCCGCCAATGAATATTGCTAACATTTAACTAAAGTCTACGGACATTGCCTCTCACTTTTCATATGCTGACTGAACAGTAGATGGTGAATAGTGCAATGTTTGATCCAGAATCGTGTCTTGTTCTGTATCACTTCCAAAATTTCATGGCTTCTTCCAATGCATAATATCTATCCATTAAAAAATATGGTGAAAATCCAATGTGTCAATTTGATTTGACACAGTCTTTAAAATTATAAAAAATGCAAATCCGGATTTCGAATCCAGATCCGGTATCAGATAATCTCCAAAAGTTGATGGAGTCGTCCATGGCCCAAGATCAATCTGTGGTGGATATTTCGTAAAAATCTGTCCGTGGGTTTTAACGTTATCTTTAAAATGGCGAAAAATATATATCCGGATCCAGGTCTGGAGCATTTCCAAAGTTTAATTTGGTCGTCCATGACCTAATATCTATCTGTGGTGAGAATTCCGTCAAAATGTGTCGAGTAGTTTTGACGTAATCCTGTCCACAGACATACAGAAAAATAAGTAAATCAATAAAAAAACAATTCTGTCTACAGACACACAGATGCATAGATAAATAAAAAAAGATAATCCTGTCCACAGACATGCAGGCAAATAGATAAATAGATAAAGTGACTAGAAAATATAACCTCCTTGGCAGAGGTAAAAACCCCGACAGGAATACTTCCACTCTCGCATCTGAAACAGCCTTTGTTTAAGTTTCATCGAACGTTTAAATAATTAAAAACACCACGAATTTCTTTTTAATGACATTCATTACTGAGAAGTTCCTGATGCTCTGCTCGACAAATGAACTGATTACTTTCGTTATAATTCTCGTAGTTTTATAACAGGCTAAATTGGATTAGTCTTTTAATTAAAGTTGGCATGAACATTGCACAAGAGAATTTACACATATAATGCATGTTCTTTTACATCAAACTGATAATAGATAATGAGGCAGAAGAATGAACAAGATAAAATAGTTTTGCTAACAATTTGCCTGCAGGTTAAGATATCAACGGTTTTACTGTAAGTCATAATCGATTATAGTAATTTCATTATCCCCCGGGGACATTTACCCCAGAGGACAATTACCCCAGAGGACAATTACCCCGAGGACAATTACCCCCCCCCCCAGAGGACAATTACCCCGAGGACAATTACCCCCCCCCCCAGAGGACAATTACCCCCCCCCCCGAGGACAATTACCCCCCCCAGAGGACAATTACCCCCCCCCAGAGGACAATTACCCCGAGTACAACCCCCCCCCCCCATATGATAAAAATTTTTTTTTTTTCACATATGTAGGTCTGTAGAAAAAAAGTACATATTCACAAATTATGACTTTATTTACTTAATAATAAAAAAATACATTACAAAGATAATACTTACTCAAAAATACATATTCACAGATAAAATGCAGATAATACAAAGATTTTTTTTTTAATTTAATATATCACTAACATTTACTAGAACTAAAACGTGTTTTCACTGGGCATAGCTAATAGAGAATAATTGATAAAATGGGAATATGTGTTATTTTGGTCAAAGAGTTCGGACATTGTTTCATGTATTTGAAAAGGCCCAGCTAATATACTGCTAAAAAGGTTAGTTTTTTTCTGGCTAACTTATTACAATAGATCGTAAACAAACATTCTGGTTTCTCAAGTATGTCTTTTATTAAAATTATTAAAATTATTATTATTAAGATTATTCTTATGAAAATTATGAAAATGAACAAAATTATGAAAATTATTTTTTATGATTTTAAAATGATTAAAATGACTGGAATCAAGCCATGGCTCAGCAGAAATACAATTTTCAAGGAAGAATATCAATTGGAAAAGGCAAGGGTTCAAAGAAATAACATCATGCCAAAACAACTTGTAATTAACATCTAGTTCATAATATAGAATAAGTCTGATGCTGATGCAGAGAATGCTACTCTCTTACCATCAGTATCATCTGCTGGGCATAACTGTTGCAGATTCTCTTAACAGATATTTAGTTAAAATTAGATAATTTTGTATATCCTCGTGTTGTGGGAAGGAGCGAAGTTAAGCCATAATAGCACTCAACGTGAAATTTTAAGTGTCATCTTTTGAAAAGGGCTTTTGAAAACACGTCCGATTTATGTTTTT
>NC_090731.1:152085143-152090143 GCF_036898095.1 Palaemon carinicauda
CACTGCCAGAAGTATAACTACTCTCTCTCTCCCCGTTCCACAGTAGGTGGGGAGGGAGTAGTCAGTTGCTGGGGAGAGGTGGTACCCCGAGAGGTTCACTCGGAAACTACAACAACCGTGTTGTAGTTACGAAAGGGGGAGATGTAGGTAAGGATTGAATTAATATGCGTGTGCATACATTATTATTATTATTATTATTATTATTATTATTATTATTATTTGCTAAGCTACAACACTAGTTGGAAATACAGGATGCTATAAGCCCAGGGGGCTCCAACAGTGAAAATAGCCCAGTGAGGAAGGGAAACAAGGAAAAATAAAATATTCTAAGAACAGTAACAACATTAAAATTAATATCTTCTAAATAAACTATCGAAACCTTAACAAAACAAGAGGAAGAGAAATAAGATAGAATAATGTGCCCAAGTGTACGTTCAAGCAAACGCATTTAGCCGTATTTGTTGACGGGTTGCGTACACTAGTTTATAAGTTTATTTAAAAGATCCTTTTTATTGTCCAAGTATAGAAAATCAATATTCTATGTATTTATAGAAACTTTGAATTAAGATAATGATAATATTCTTTATTTACCAACATTTTAATTAGGTTAATTATCCATTAGTATGATTAGTTAATGGCTATAGTATAATCCCTCTTGGCTCATTTTAGGAATATATTTACATATAAAAGAAATAAAAGAAAAAAAAAAGCACGTTGTTCTCAATAAATTTGAAATTCAATTTTGATGTACAGCATCACGTCCATTAAATTTCCCAGTCTGCAATGATAAATCCATTTTTCATAAGTACAAACTGAATTCGGCATTAGCGAGAATTTCCATCCTTAATTCCATTACGACTCTGCGAATTCAGGGCGACACTCAATCTCATCATCGCTTTCATAATGCTGACTTGGTCCCTTTTACAGAAATGTCATCATGCTCATCTCCCCAGAAATCTTTTAATAGAATAATGTTTCTCATTTTATTTTTGTTAGTCATAGATATAATTAAAAGAAAAATACATTTTGTTTCCATTATAAAAAATTCAGACTATCAAATTGTACTTATACCTATCTACAAGCATAAAGAATAAGGTTATTTTTTATCGAATTCACCAATCCCTGAAGTATTTCATTCTTAATCTGACTACTAATCTATAGGAATACGTCTGATGCCAGCTAAAGTACACAAGTTCATCATCATCATCACATCCTCTTACACCTATTGACGCAAAGGGCCTCATGAAGTCACTGGGAGCAGGGTGATGGATCGGGTTTAAGGCGAATGACAAACTGTCTCTTCGGCTTTTACTCCTGATGCCTGGCAGTTGAGCTTACTAGAATTAGTATGGACCGGCAGGGGTCACTGGCCTTAGATATGCACTGTGCATCCCAAGGAACTGACTATCCTTTGATATATCTAGCCAATGAATCCTCTTTTACACAAGTTCACCTAGCTGTAATTGGGTCAAAGTATTTGGAGAGTTCAAATAACAGGCTTGGGGCTAACAGCTTCACCCCTAAAGTATATATATATATATATATATATATATATATATATATATATATATATATATATATATATATATATATATATATATATATATATATATATGTGTGTGTATATATATATATATATATATATATATATATATATATATATATATATATATATATATATATATATATAAATATATATATATATATATATATATATATATATATATATATATATATATATAAATTTATGTTAGAATGTGTGTCAGGTACGTTACTGAAAGATTGAACGCTACAGCAGAAGTAGCAGACTTTTCTGTCCTAAAAAGTGCCTATCACTTGGGATTCTAATACGCCTTGCCCTAAGGTAGAGCTTGTGAATCCTTTGGGAGAGGAAATGACCTTTAAATGGCAGATGGACTTCTTTTTCTCTTGAGGCTGATGGCAATAAAATGTCAGTTTAGTCTATATACTGAGGACTTTTGCGATGTTGGCAGTAAGTTGTTAAACTGTCTCCTTAAGAAGTATCACAGATTTAGGATGCAGATATATTTGTTATTGAAAAAAAAGAGGTTGATACTTTTGATATAAACTATTTTGGTAATACAGTACATGTGGCATAAGGAAATATCAAAAGAGAGAAATGCATTATATATGGAAGTGGTAATAAGTATGTATTGCGCGAAAAGAAGGATCGAAGACATTGTCAGACGGTTGAGTCATGTGGAAAGAATGGACGACAGTTAGCAAGTGAAAATAGTGATGAATTCAGAGGTGGTAGGAGGCATGAAGAGAGGAATACTTCGACCAGGTTGATGGGTGTTGTAATAACCTTATTGGAAAGGAAATGCTTTGCTATGAAGGAAACGCAAGCTTGCTGTCAAAAAAGTGTTTAATGGTGCAGTGAATGTGTGATAGGGAGAGGAGGATTCAACGAACTGCTGATTGAAAATCTGTGGGGATGTTCGAAGCGACTAATAATTATGAAGTTTAACTGAACTAGATGTTGAGTCACAATTCAGTTGAAAGAATAAATGTTTATATTTGTATGTAACATTGACAACGATCACGCATAGAAACAAAGAGAAATGCGTAATAAAAACGTATTATATATGATATGAAAATCCCAATTAATCTGGACTGATTTGGGCTAATTCGCTACGTCGACAGACCTACGACAGAATAGCGTACTGTAAAGCAAAATACTAATTCAAGGTCCACGATAATGCTTGATCCAATCTGCTCTAATCGAGTCTTCCAATCCTTTGATGTAGCGATGAACCTATTGGCTTGACAATCCAAGTGGATAATTCAATGGAGAATTGGACTATTTGGCTTAACAAGTAATAGCGAATATTGATGCAATGAAATGCTGATCAAAAGTGAAACGAGAGTTTCATCGAAACGGTAGAATAATCCTTTTCAATACACATTGCACATTTTTCACCTTTTATCTGAACACGTGGAAGGCTTTGCCGGATATCAGCTATATTTCAGTATTTTTATTTCGTAGATAATAAAAAAAGGCTGTCACTAAACTTTTTCGTAAATACATATATTTTTTATGCTATCGACACTCAATTTCTGTAAAATGTTTTTCTGATTTTGACTGGAATAGCATCATGTCCTATTATTATTATTATTATTATTATTATTATTATTATTATTATTATTATTATTATTATTATTATTATTATTATTATTATCATTGTTGTTGTTGTTGTTGTTGTTGTTGTTATTCCTTTCCTTATTACCAAAAGAGCTCATGTTAGAATATTTATTTGGCGCACAGGGTGGTTTTCACATCAAAAATTAATCAAGGCTTGTAAAACTCTAATTAAGCCCCGCTAGTAAATAAGTAAAGAGATACTTCTGTCTTAGGATAGGAAATTTAGCATACAAAGGCAAAAGTAAAGTCGCAAATTATGGAGACGATTTTGATTAACTAATCATTCGTTTTACCTTTCCCTTAGCCAAAAATTCCTTAGAAGGCCTAATCAGCCAGTCTATCTCACCATCACTGTAATTCTGTACTATTTCTAGTTATGCATTGCTTAACCCTGCTTCTCTTTTTATCTTTTATAATAAACAAACCTTCAAAATACTAATTCTATTGATCCAGGATTATATTGATGTCTGGCAGAATCTCTCACTTGTATCTTTTACTCCAACATCCATTTGTTCATTATTCTTTTTCTCTTTTTGCATTGTTTTAAAAACTTATTTGAAGCTTCTATTCACCTTAATTCACTTAACGGTTAGTCGTCATGTCGATGATAAAGTTTACTTTCAAAACTTCTAGCATACAAAATGCACACAAAAAGGAATCCACATAAATTCAAATAAAAATGTTTCTACCTATTGAGCTAATTCTAACGAAACAATAACATCAAATCATTGTCAATTTTTTTGGTGATATGAATATACTTGCTGCCTGAAGTAAATTTTAGAAATCTAATTTTTATCAAATCCACCGCAAGTTTGATAATGAAGGATCATAATTTTCCCTCTTAGTACATACAAGGACCTCCATACCTTATATCCCAAACATCACAAAGACGTAAATCCAAAATCCAGATAAGAATATACCTACGCTTTGCTTTAGAAAACGGTAAATGCATGGCAACATTTATTCCAGGATTTTTACCGATTCTAAAACGGATATATTGACGTAAAGGAGTGCTATTACGGTCACCAACCCGTAAAAGATAATAACAAAGTAAGGTAAAATTACGGTCGCCTGTCTAATACTGAAATACGGCTTAGAACAGTATATATTTTACGGAGAATTTCCGATGAAAATTATGGTATCTTAACAGTGTAAGTTTTTTTTATCTATACAAGCTCTCCGAGCAAAAGAGGCCTCCTCTGAAAAATCCTAAACTTGCATCGTCATTTTTCATTAGTGATGAATAAGTATATAGTGCCATGGGATACATTGGGGTTGTAGGCACGAAATTTATAAGCAAGTACTTTACGCATAAATTTCTACTTAACCTGACTTACTGAGCAAGTTTTATAATCATTATCGATTGCTTAAATTAACAGTAAAATGAACACACGCCCATACACACATAAGTATACATAAATTAATCCTTTATAGAAGTCTCACAATGATAATATTCAATGATAAAACGAAAGTTCCTATAAATTGGAGAATAAGATGACCATATATATATATATATATATATATATATATATATATATATATATATATATATATATATATATATATATATATATATATATATATATATATATGATAAATGTTTGCACATTTAAACGTGTTTTTCATATTTCAAATAGGCCATATATATTAATACATTGAAGTCTGGATTCTCTTAACGACCTTGGGATCAGAGCCCCAGGCGAAATCACTCAAAGACTATGGTATCAGACCGGCCGGGATTTGAACCCTGGTCCAGGATACCTGATCGCTGATTGGTTAGAAATATCTTGTCTAACCAATCAGCGATCAGGAAATTATTCCGAGCTAAAAGGGC
>NC_090731.1:152107643-152115143 GCF_036898095.1 Palaemon carinicauda
GCATATCGCATTGAGTGAAATACGAATTTATTCATACATATACAAATATACAGTATACATATATCTATACGAATATATAGATAAATACAGTATATTTATACCTGCATATATACATAACTGTATATATAATGTATATGTATTTATATTTATATCTATCTATCTATCTATCTCGAAAAGTCAAAACAGATCAATCAAGTAATTTCTCGCATCCCACCACTAACAAGCAGAGAATTACACACACCGCCTCACTCGTGCGGTGCATTAGTAAATGAAAAGAGACTTCTATCAGTTCTGTGAAAAGGGCTTACCTCAAAGACAGCCATTGGTCTTTCATCCTATTATGGACTTACAGTTATAACTGGTTTCCCTTTGAATTAGTCATGTCCCCGCCAGGGGCGCTGCTGTTGCAAGCCGCTTGTTACCAATGTTGGAGAATTCCTTTCTTCCGTGATATGAAGGCTACTCTGGTAGTTGATTATACTGAATTTGATGTATATATATATATATATATATATATATATATATATATATATATATATATATATATATATATATATATATATATATATATATATATACATATATATACATATATATGTATATATATATATATATATATATATATATATATATATATATATATATATATATAAATTAAAACTTCCGGCATAGTCAAATATTTTTGGAATATGTTTACGATCGCATACCCTTGCTGTATATATATCTGCGTGTACAGTATGTACAGTATATATATATATATATATATATATATATATATATATATATATATATATATATATATATATATATATATATATATATATATATATATATATATAGGGTAAACACACACACGCACACACTTCCAATAACCAAACAATAAAAGTTTCTAAATTAATGGATCATAGTATATTACACATACATTAGCCTTTATGTAAACCAAACAGTGAACTTTGGAATCGATGATTATTTTTGCAAACACATTCAAGTACTTGTTGATGTTATGGTCAGATATATCATCAACGTCAACGATGTTTTTTGGAGGTTTTGACATTAAATGGCACAATGAATAATTTTTTGGTGTTACCTTCCGGAATTCTAAAAATATCTTACCAATATGTATTTTGAAAATTAGGATCTAATCAAACCATCTTTGATCTGATAATTGGTCACTATATTTGTAGCATATTTGTAGATACAAAGATTATCAACCTCCTTAATTTCTTTGATGTTTTGTGTAACATATTTTGTCTGACATATAAAGCTTCGGTGAACCTAAACTAAATACTATTTACCAGAAAGCTCTAATGTGCAAAAAATGATTCAGTGAATACTTTCCTTTAGGTAAGGGTAGAAGAGACTCATTAGCTATGGTAAGCAGCTCTTCTAGGAGAAGGACACTCCAAAATCAAACCATTGTTCTCTAGTCTTGAGTAGTGCCATAGCCTCTGTACCATGGTCTTCCGCTGTCTTGAGTCAGAGTTCTCTTGCTTGATGGTACACCAATGCTCACTATTTTATCTTATTAATCTTCCTTTTGTTACTTTTTTGTATTATTATAGTTTAAATTAATTTTGTTACTATTCTTAAGATATTTTATTTTATTGTTCTATTTTCTAATATCTTTTCCTCGCTGGGCTATTTTCCTTGTTGGAGCCCTTGGGCTTATAGCATCCTGCTATTCCAGATAGGGATGTAGCTTAGCTAATAGTAATAATAATAATAATAATAATAATAATAATAATAATCTCTAGTTCATCTATGTATACGTCTATATCATTAAATAACTTTAACCCGTTCACTGACATTGGTTACTTAATCAAAATTTGTAAAAGGGAAGCTTCTTTTGAAAGCATCCAAACCATAGCATGGCGGTAGTTATAAGAAAGTTTTAATACCATATAAATTCCATGAAAATACAATTATTAATCTATAGGGAAATTCTCAACCAAATTAGAAGAGAGAAATGTCCTTTCATAGAGAGCCCATGTGGTATTATGTTCCCCGTAGTGATGTTTAGAAATATATTTCTAAAGATGGTCATATACAGAAGGGAATTTGATTACGCTATCTATGGAATTGGGTTAGTGGTGAGATGAAAAGAAAACAGGTTAATCAACTTTTCTCTGTAGCAAGTTAGCTGGAGATTTCTTAAAAGTAAAAAGAAAAGAAAATCTATATTAACAATACAGCTATATGGAAAGATGCTTTATCTGTTAGACCTGTTTGAAGAGGTATGTTTTGACAGAATTATATCTGATATATTGACTACTAGGTATGAGATTGCAATAATCACTGATAAGTAGTTAAATAGGAAATATATTTTCTTCCCGTTCAAAAAACTCAAAGTAAAATGAAAGGTTTGTTTCAAATGTGCTTTTCTAGAAAACAAAAACTGAAAAAGAAAAGAAGCCAATTTCAAATGTGCCAGGTTGCCAGGTTGGCCTTTATCAGGCCAAAAAATCTCAAATTTGGCCTTTTTTTTAAATTAGTTGGCCTTTAGTAATATGAAAAAGGGAGTTTTAAATACTATATTTTGGCCTTTTTCAAATAATGGGTTGGCATTTTAAATCTGTGGTTGATTATAAATTGGCCTTTTCTCATTTAGAAAGCCTGGCAACCCTTTGTGGTAGTATAAAAAAAAAATCTTAGAAATAAAATTCTATAATAATTTCCCTAAAGGAATTTATGTAAGATTCACTGAAAACAAATGACTAACTGAAACTCAATGGGCAACGGTTTATAACCAGAAGTTAAGAGAATGATGGGAAGATTTCCTCGTAGAATTAAATTAGAAAAATACTCCTAAAAAGAAAGAGTAACGAAACGACAAGTAAAATGATTAAAATTACTATTATTAATAAAATTAAGATCTGAGAAACAAATTTACATATTAACATATTACTTCTGACCTTTTTAACAGCTCGTCTGCAGATTAATGAGAGACATAGGAGTCTGAATGTATTAGGTTAATTGAATGGTTTCTTGACAAATATATTCGTGCAAGACGAGGTGTTAAAAATAGTTGTAAATAGATAAGTTCTGAAAATCCTACTGTTTAGATATAATATCCTACACTGTTTTTAATCTGCTGTTTTTTGCTTAATTACTTGTTTCTATAAAAAAATAACTCTTACGTAAGTCTGGACGTAAGCCAGAATGCACTTTTGTAAAAGTTATATATTGATAAGGGTTGTGGGGGCCTGTTGGTAACGCCCTTGCCTGGTGATTGCCAGATAGGGGTTCGAATCCAGCTCAAATTCGTTATTCCTGTGGTCACTGCAACCTCACCATCCTTGTGAGCTAAGGATGGGGGTTTTTGTGGAGCCTATAGGTCTACTTGGTGAGACATCAGCAGTTATTGCCACCCTTCACTGGTTCTAGCTTGGGTGGAGAGGGTCTTGGGCGCTTATCATATGTATATATCGTCAGTCCGTAATCTAGGGCATTGTCATTGTCCCTTGCCTCTGCCATTCATGAGCGGCATTTAAAAACCTTTAATGGAAACTGGAGTTGATAAACCATCCTATGTATCGCAGTACTTGAGTATCCAGAAGTAAGAAACATCTAATTTAATTCGCGTATTTTGATATCATAATATTCATGATAGAAAGACAATGAAAAGCTCTTTCGAGAGAGAGAGAGAGAGAGAGAGAGAGAGAGAGAGAGAGAGAGAGAGAGAGAGAGAGAGAGAGAGAGAGAGAGAGAATATAAACTTTCAAAAGAAGTAATATGCTTGACATGTTTTCGTAAACACGGTCTAATTAAGGTGAACACGGGACCCTCCCTCTCCATGAGATTATATTAATTTCATCAATACTTCAAGGACTAAGTCGAGCTGAGGTGGGGGGAGGGGGGGGGGGAGACCCCACTTGCTTATAAGATGACAAACTTATCGAATGTCTTAATCTCCACGAAGACGAACTGGCTTTAATTAAGAAGTAAGACGTCATAATCCGTCTTATGGATCTTTGATTAGCCCCTCGACGTGTGTAAATATTCATATATTCAGCAAGTGCTTCCGGAAGGGGAGATTGCCATAGATTTTTTTCCTTTATTTTTTCTTTCTTCTATTTTTTGTTCAAGTTTATTCTTTCTTTTTTTCTATATCTTTGTTCAAGTTTATTATTTCTTCTATTTTTTTGTTCAAGTTTATTCTTTCTTCTATTTCTTTGTTCAAGTTTATTCTTTCTTTCTTCTATTTCTTTGTTCAAGTTTATTCTTTCTTCTATTTCTTTATTCAAGTTTATTCTTTCTTTCTTCTATTTCTTTGTTCAAGTTTATTCTTTCTTCTATTTCTTTATTCAAGTTTATTCTTTCTTTCTTCTATTTCTTTGTTCAAGTTTATCCTTTCTTCTATTTCTTTGTTCATGTTTATTCTTTTTTCTATTTCTTTGTTCAAGTTTATTTTATCCAATTTTTTTGTTCAAGTTTCTTCTTTCTTTCTTTTATTTCTTTGTTCAAGTTTATTCTTTCTTTATTCTATTTTTTGTTCAAGTTTATTCTTTCTTTCTTCTATTTCTTTGTTTAAGCTTAGGTGAGAAAGCATGATTTTCATTTTGTATTACATCGGTGGTTAATTTTATTTTTCATGTTATCATTGAAGACAGATTAATAAGCCTATTTTAAATTCACGACGAGTGTGACATCTTTTCCTTTTGGTTCTTTATAAGTCATAGTAGAATATCAATGTATTCATGAAAGTGCATCTTTTGAAATAATACTGGTTTTTGTAATATATACTATGCATAATTAAGGACAATTTTTTGTTCGATGGAAATTATTATATGGCACTTTCTTGCAGCTTGCACAAACATTTAGGTCATATTTTTCCACTTGCCTTTAATGCAAATCTTTGTCTTGATCATCCAGGTTGTCACAAACGAGTGAGCATCATATTCCCTATATTCTCTCTTGATTTAATTTCCTTACTGTTGAAGCATTCAACAACAAAAAGTGCATCTGTTTACAGTCCACTGCAGGACAAATGCCTCAGACATGCCAATTCATGTCTGGGGTTTGGCCGGTTTTCATCACCCCGGTGGCTAGTGCGGATTGGTGATAGTGGGAGATTTTCATTTGATCGCTCACAGCAAACCAATCTAGTATGGATGACCTTGACTTGTACAGCTTTGTTGATCATGGCAATATGCAAACCACGTTAAGGCATCCCTACTCAGAAAGGGATATATATATATATATATATATATATATATATATATATATATATATATATATATATATATATATATATATATATATATATATATATTATATATATATATATGTGTGTGTGTGTGTGAGTGTGTATGTGTACATATGCACACACACACACACACATATATATATATATATATATATATATATATATATATATATATATATATATATATATATATATATATATATATATATATATATATATGCATATATATATATATATATGTGTGTGTGTGTGTGTATATATATATATATATATATATATATATATATATATATATATATATATATATATATATATATATATATATATATATATATATATATATATATGTGTGTGTGTGTGTGTGTTTGTGTGTATATATATAATTATATATATATGTGTGTATACATATGTATATATACATATATATATATATATATATATATATATATATATATATATATATATATATATATATATATATATATATATATATATATATTTATTCATTTATTTATATTCGCATGTCAATCCAACGTCATGTGTCGCAATATTGTCAAAGTTCAGATTCGACTTACGAATTATTCATATATGAAGAATGTTTGGATCCTTTTGATATTCCTTCGTTTGATAACATTTCAGTCCTCAGATACTATTGCCTGTCGTCATATTATTCTAGAAAGAGTCTTTAAGAAACTCTCATGTTTAGTTTTAGTATTTTGATAGTTTTTAACTTCAAAATCAAAATTTTTCTTTTTCTTGCATTTCGAACTTTATTATCTGTTCCAAAATCATCACATATATATTCCCTTCGAAAGAATTGTGTTCTCGAGTTCATCATGAAAAAACTTGTTTTTTTATTTGGACTTTGTGTATCCCTAAAACTGAAGATAAAAAGGATAAACAATGATTTTGTTAATGTAATCCTATTATTCAATATGAATGTATATTACCTAATATAATCACAGTGCTTGTTATTCCATCAGATCCATTGAACCCCCTCAAAAGTAAAATATATACAACTGAGGGTACATGTACCCTAGGTTGGGAACCTCTGCTCTATACAGTCCCTATTTTTGTCTCATAAATAGAAACTGATGATATTAAAATGATCTTACATACAGTACTAAAAGTGAAACAGTGTACGCTAAAAAAGAACTTTCCAACTCAATGAAGAGCCTTAAAAAGTTTCTATTCTATGCAAAACAATTTAAACATCAGAAAACGAGTAAAAAAGATATTCTGCTTCCATTAGTAAATTTACTTTTGTTAAATATTTTTTGCTACGAATTTTCTGTTTCATTAAAATTTTAGATTAGTTCGCTATTAGCATTGATATGAGAGAGAGAGAGAGAGAGAGAGAGAGAGAGAGAGAGAGAGAGAGAGAGAGAGAGAGAGAGAGAGAGAGAGAGAGAGAGAGAGAGAGAGAGAGAGAGTTACAACTGTGGCTAATATAGCTCTCAGAATAAAGTTAGTTCACTTTGACATACTGTAATTGTCACTTCCCTGCGAGGCTTGTTGTACATAGGATGAAAGATGAATTGCTTATACTAAATAAAAAAATAACCACCTTCCTGCCTTAAAGAAACATTTATTCTTTTACAAATAATATACTTTATTCATAGATATGATCTTCCTCTAACTGCAGGCAATGAACTTTCACTTACGATATAATTTTCCAATAGCACAGAAATATAACTGCTAACTATAGCAGCTTCTCTCTGCTCATCTAATTATATTCTGTACAAATCTGATACACATTTCCTGCCTTTCATATCATCTAATGTTATTGATTGACAGCAATTTACAGAAATTTCCTCATATATACATAGGGTAAGAGATTCATAAAAAAAAAGAAATATATACGAAAATTATATGTCAATCACCCTATACAAAAAGAATCGTTCCAAATGTTACCAAAAATGTTTTCAGAGCTTAAAGATTATCAAGAAATTAATAAAAGAACAGTGGTAAGATATAATTAGATAAGATACGTCTGTCAGGAGTAACTATATAAATTATACTGCCAAACAGGAAGATGCAATAGAAAGAACAATTATAATCTTAAACTAGAAAATATAAATTATTCAAAATATTAAGAACAAACGAATTTTTAACGAAGAGAAATTAGTGAACAATCTTATATAGGCCTAGTACATTCAAAGTTAGCCAGGGTCAAAGAGAAAGGAAAATATAAATCCTTAGTTATAAAATAGATGGTGCTATTTTAGTATGCTATCTACCGTCGATTTTGCTATCTACCCCCCTTCTCTGACTATAGTATGATACCCACCATC
>NC_090731.1:152120143-152140143 GCF_036898095.1 Palaemon carinicauda
CGGATATATATATATATATATATATATATATATATATATATATATATATATATATATATATATATATGTATATATATATATATATATATATATATATACATATATATATATATATATATATATATATATATATATATATATATATATATATATATATATATATATATATATGAAGCAGTTCCTTCCATTTTCACTACCACACCGGATACAAAAACCGACAGTGAAAAAAGATCAGCAATTTGACCGCGAAGTAGATTTCTAAATTCAACGAAGCCTGAGCTCTGACGCATAATCAACGACGAGTCTATCCCGAGACGTTGGGAAACTGAGAGGAATTCTCGATGGACGAGTGAGATTGTTGAAGAGGGGACGCGCCAGAAAAAAAGAGAAAGAGACATTGGTTACGAAAACACACGGGCACACTATTCTATTGTATATCTCTTCCTCTTATTTTGTTAAAGTTTTTTATAATTTATATATGAAATATTTATTTTAATGTTGTTATTGATATTGAAATATTTTATTTTGATTATTAATGATTTCTCTTATTTCCTTACTTCCTTGCCTCACTGGGATATTTTCCCTGTTGGAGCCTCTGGGCTTATAGCATCCTGCTTTTCCAACTAGAAAGTAACAATGATAATAATAGCAATATTAATAATAGTAATGAGACATGTTTTCTTATTCGTTTGTTTTATATTTTCATTTGTATGTGTTTATTTTGGTTTCTATAAAGGTTTGAATTCATATATAGTATTCTAATTAATTGCTTAGTTTTTAGATCTATATACGAAGATTTCTTGTATATATGTTTAGATTTTGCACTTCTTGGTTTTCGTATTTGCTTATTCGGCACTGTTCCAATGTGCAGTGAGTGTGATATTTTTTATCTATTAAACATATATTTTTGGTTTGTAAAGTTTTTCAGCGAGAGAGAGAGATATGTTTTGGTCAGTAACGTTTTCTGACATTTTAACTGAATCTAGAATTTTAACTTTTTTAAGGAATTCACGTATTATTGATAGAATCTAAATTTTTACGTAAGATTTTTTACTAATTCTTTTTAAATTACATAGATTTAATATATAGTTGATTATTTTTATCACTCAGATTTCATATATATATGTATATATATATATATATATATATATATATATATATATATATATATATATATATATATATATATATATATATATATATATATATATATATATAGCTATTCATCCATGTATTCACCCATATTTAGAATATTTAAAGATTATAAGTATATAGTGTATATACATATATATGATTATTTTTTTCATTTATTTTTTTTTCTTATCAATTGAATTTTGATAATCTTATAATTCTTTATAGCCTATCCCGATTTTTTTTCGGGCCAGCCCTGTGGGAGTCAAGCTTGACTCATTGGGCTGGTAAAACTCCTTTCTATTAATAATAATTATTCTTTTATCTATACATATCTTCATTTTTGCTTTTTCATTAATTAGCTTATACTTTTTAAAGGAATTATCTACGCATTTCTTATTCAAATAGATTTGAAATAGATCGAAGTTTGTGAAAACAAAAAAAATTCTGTGTAAGAATTGTCATATTTCTTTAGATCAAATTAACGAAACAATCATCGCTATCTGTAGATGCCTTTATTATGGCTTTTAGCAATATGTTCTTTTCAACCAGAATTAGTTAAAGAAAATCCTTGTTTTCCAGCTGCTGTCGAGGATCAACAAAAACCCCATCCTTACATAAAAAGTAAACCTTAATCTTTCATGATATCGTAACTTGGTTTTAAAACCGAACAAATCAGTTGTGATGGAAGGGGTTATAACCCCCGTAGGTGCGGGGTTGGAGGTGGTGATAAGAAGCATGATTTTCATTTAGAATGACGGCCATTGTACTAAATGACTTTTAAACACTCAATTATCCAGAGGCTGAGGAATACCCGATGAATACCTGGTCTCACCGAGG
Organism: Palaemon carinicauda; assembly: GCF_036898095.1. Lineage (NCBI taxonomy): Eukaryota > Metazoa > Arthropoda > Malacostraca > Decapoda > Palaemonidae > Palaemon > Palaemon carinicauda. The sequence goes on from NC_090731.1 coordinate 152,122,115, forward strand.
TCTCTTTAAACCGAGAGGATCATTATAATTCTAGTGGTTTAATTGAAATGGAGTTCTCTCTTTTAATTAGGGGATTTTTCTATCGATTTGTCAATAGATGAAATGTGTATCACTGAATTAGAGTTAATTTTGGGTTTATTATGTTGATGATGAATTAGCTTTCGTGCGAATGAAGCCCTAGAAACATATCTCCAGTACAAAAAAGAAAAGAAAAGAAGAAACAATAAGAAAAACATTTTTCAGAAGTGGTTGGCATTTAATTAGCTGTTTTCAGGAAACTAATGAAGCTTAGATTAAGGCCCATATTGGATGTGCTCCGTCTTCACTAATTAGCGAGTCCTATCAGACTTTAATGTGAAGCGGAAATTGTTTACGACAATAATTCACGTGAAGGGGAATCAAAGGACAGCTATGTGAAAGGTTAATGAACTGGCCAACTCAAAGAGCACTAACGATGAACATAAAGTAATAAAGATGAAAGTCTTTTTTACCTCGAGCCAATCATTAATTTCCGAGGTTTCCAACCCAATTGATTCCTTTAGACTATATATGTGTATATTATATATATATATATATATATATATATATATATATATATATATATATATATATATATATGTGTGTGTGTGTGTGTGTGTGTATATATACATATACACACACACACACACACACATATATATATATATATATATATATATATATATATATATATATATGCGTATATTTAATATATAGTATATATATATATATATATATATATATATATATATATATATATATATATGTGTGTGTGTGTGTGTGTGTGTGTGTATATATATATAAGAGAATCCAGACATTAATGTATCAAAAATATATATGGCTTATTTGAATACATATATATATGTATATATACACACACACACATATATATATATATATATATATATATATATATATATATATGTATATATACACACACACACATATATATATATATATATATATATATATATATATATATATATATATATATGTATTTATACATATATATATATATGTATATATATACATATATATACATATGTATACATATACATATTCCCAGCATAATGTAACTTTATTGATTTGTAAATACAATCATCTTTATAGTGAAGTGAAATATAAGCAACTTCATCCAATGAACCGTTTGAAATAATATATTTTTGAAATTCAATTCTTTGAGTCACCGACTTCAAATTCTGTGATTAATTAGTGTCTCGGTCGTTGATCTTGTCCCTGGATTTCGAGATTTTAAATAAAAAGTGTAACGAATTTAACATGATAATATTACTGTAGAGAAACAGGCCCGCAAGATCTGATTTATTTGAATTCTGAATGATGCCGACAGGATTTCCCAGAAACATCCGTTAAGCTCACAAATGAATGAGAACCGACAGGTTGCTCTAATGACGAACAGCAGAACTGAGTAATAATTAGGTATTGCTAATGAGATGTTATTAGAAAAGGACAATACTTGGGAAGCCGATGTGGTAACGTCCCTGACTGGTGAACGTCAGACTGGGGTTCAAGTCCCACTCAAACACGTTAGTTTCTTTGGTCCATGCAACCTCATTATCCTTGTGAGGTAAAGATGGGGGGGAGGGGGGCAGGGTGTTTCGTGGGAGCCTATAGGTCTATCTGCTGAGTCATCAGCAGCCATTACCTGGCCCTCCTTGGTCCTATCTTGGGTGGAGAGGGGGCTTGGGCGCTGATCATATATGTATATGGTTAATCTCCAGGGTATTGTTCTACTTGATAGGGTAATGTCACTGTTTCTTGCCCCTGCCATTCAGGAGTGGCCTTTATACTTTAAAAGAGCTGATACTTTCAAGACTTGGGATGTTTTCTTCTTAGAAAATAGGTGAAAATTTAAAATTGGAAAATTTATAACAACCAGTCATATGAAATTTTATTCAAAGGGTTATTTGGAGGAACCAGAAATGAACATGAAGAAACTGTAAAATGGTGGAGAAAATAAAATTCAAAGTGAAATTGGAACAAATATGTTCCAGCCTTTCTTTTATATCTGTGTTGTGCTGTCTTCAGTTAATCTTTATGAAACTCCCTAAGCTGGTGACAGCTCAAAGAGCAACGAGAGAATAATGATGGGTAAAACACTAAAAGACAGAAAAAGAGAGTGACATAGACACGAGAGCAACATGTAAGAAAAAGAGAATGGACATGGACAGGACATATAATGAGATTGACAAACAATAGATGAACATTAAGAAGGACAGTTTGTGTCCCTAGAGATTGCCAGAGAAGCAGGGAAACAAAAAGAAGACGATAGATTGCCGAGCTAAAAAAAATTGCCGTTATTGACTGGCATAGAAAGACCATAAAAAGACGTGAGTGAAAGGACATGTACGAGGGTCTTTGTCCTGCAGTGAACTAGAAACGGCTGATGATGATGATGACAATTTGAATATTGAAACAACCAAGAAAACAATAACTTTCATTTGTAATAAAAAAGAAAGGCCCCCTTCAGTTTTTTCCTGACATTTTTCAATGGAAACTATTTGAACTTCTACGAGTCAACACTTCTCACGAATTCCAAATATTGGTCGGCTTCATTTCCACTGGTGTGTTTTTGACTTATTCCTGGCTGGACAAATCTTGCAATGAGAGCATACTGATAAATTTCATAAAACAAGATCTGACATAGCTATTTAAAATTCCATGCTATCTTGATTTTTTATGTACACTAGATATAATGTAGGTTTATTATGATTATCCCTGATATTGTCATTATTATCCTCATTATTATTATCATTATTGTTGCTATCTTTAATGATATAATGTTGTAATCATAAAGGTTATAAAAATTCACGCCAAAGAATGAATTAAGTGTTCCTAAGTAACGCTAAATTTTGTGTAAATTAAGTTTCCTATTACCTCTTTCATTTAAGGAAATACTCATAAATTTCTAGGAGTTGGAATTCTTGGATGCCATGTTTCTTTAAGAAAAATAGCTACTTAACACCAGAATTTCGCGAGAGAGAGAGAGAGAGAGAGAGAGAGAGAGAGAGAGAGAGAGAGAGAGAGAGAGAGAGAGAAATTATGACAAAACTTTTCTTTTTACAATAAGGTTTTACTAGAATCCACAAACAAAGTAGCCGTAAAAACAAATCGTTACAATTCTTTTCCTACGGAGGAAAAAGGGAAAATTCATTTCTGCCTACACAAGAAAATAAGAAAAAAGAAGAGAGCGATGAAATGTCCCGGCCAGCGAGGCCATAAGGAATCGGAGAAAAGGAACGAGAGAAAACAGGACTTTTCGATCCTTTATCGTGTTTATTCAGAGTCGGAGCCTCCCACACCCGAGCTGCTTTTCATTTTGACGTTTCGTTGGAGGACGGCCAGTTGAAAGGAAACCACTTTGACACTGATGTCTTTTGTGTCTGTTCTCTGCCACTTGGGTAACCAGCCAGCTATGGCCTTAAGCTACTAAATTCTGCCTTGGCCTAAGAATCTGCTTCAGCTTATAAAATGAATAAGAAAAAAGAGATTTTTTTTTTTAATCAATCCAATGTCTTTATTTTTCATTTCTCTTGTGTCTGTTTTCTGTGACGTCTCTTTAAGCTTTTAAATTCAGCCTTGGCCTAAAAATCTACTTCAGCTTATACTAAGAATGAGGAAAAGGAGAATATATATAATATATATATATATATATATATATATATATATATATATATATATATATATATATATATATATTTACTATTCCAATGTCTTTATTTTTTAGTTCCCTTGTGTCTGTTCTCTGCCACGTGTGCTTAAGCTACTAAATTTTGGATTGGCCTAAGAATCTGCTTCAGCTTATAATAAGAATAAGGAAAAAGAGAATCTTTTTTTTTTTATCCATCCAATGTCTTTATTTTTCATTACCCTTGTGTCTGTTTTCTGCCGCGTGTCCTTAAGCTACTAAAGTCTGTCTTGGCCTAAAAGTATGCTTCAGTTTATAATATGAATAAGGAAAAGGAAATTTTCTTTTTTAATTAATCCAATGTCTTTATTTTTCACTTCCCTTGTGTCTGTTATCTGCTACTTGGGTAACCAACCAGCTATGTCCTTAAGCTCATAAATATTGCCTTGTCCTAAAAATCTACTTCAGCTTATACTAAGAATGAGGGAAACAAGAAATTATTATTATTTTTTTTTTCGACCCAATGTCTTTTTTCAGTTCCCTTTTCTGCGATGGTATCAGTGCTCTGAACGATATTCAGATAATGATTTTAGGTGGTAGAGAAGCGAGGGAAAACATGGCCCATTGGCCGACAGAATGGATCTTATAGATATATTGTAACAAACTGGAAATGTGGAATCTTTTTATTTTTCTTAAGTTTTCAATCTCTGGGCTTACTACTATGGCGTAATTCATTTTTCATTTCGTGCGTGTAAGTGACTAGTAATATAAGAATAAACTTCCAAACATAGATTATTAATTTGATTTACATTATTTTGATAAACAACTTTACGAAAAGTGATCACAAATAAGACATTTGTGAAATATAAAGTCAATCATAAAAGATTCACAAGATCTGAGTCTAGGATCGAAATCCCTCTTTCTTTGGAAACAAGTACGAAGTTCTACTTCCCCTGAGATAAAACAAACATAGAGAGGCTCAAATAACTAAAATATTATTCTTATCGCTCTCCATGGGCCAGAAAACCTGAGAAAACAGAATTCAAAAGGGAAGATGATGATATAACTTTGAAACAATAACAATATCAGAATTTAAGATGAAAAAACATTTAGTCCAATAAAAGTAATCTAAAGATTGATTGTGAAACATGTTATCTTATACTTACCGTTGGTATGGATTCTAGTAAATCTAAATATATTACATACGAAAATACTTAATTTGGAAACTCATGAAGCTTAATTTATCTAATTCGGTACGTGAATGATATTGGGGTTTGCAAAAGTACAATACATTTGATGAAAATATATATATCTAACCATGGACTGTTGCACTAAATTAAAATAACTCTCTCTCTCTCTCTCTCTCTCTCTCTCTCTCTCTCTCTCTCTCTCTCTCTCTCCTATTTCACCAGTTCTAAACGTTCTTCCCCTCCCGTCCCGTCTGGTTATTGCTGCAGTAATTCATCCCTGCAAGCTAAATGATACCATCGCCATTAGGTAACGAGGCAACAAACGAACCTTGTTCCAACGGCAAACATAAACAACATACTCGATGACAGCGTTTTTAAAACTATGGAGAATATCAAAAGAAATTCCAATGTCTATTCTTGAAAAGATTTGCACTATTATCTTCCTTTGAAAACTACATAATTTGCATAAATGACTTAAGTATAAATAAGCTTAGTTAAATAAAAAATTATCCCATACATTCCTTAACTTTTTTTACTTACTTAATTATTGTTATTTGCACAATTAGTTTATTTGGAAAACTAACTAATTTGCATGTATGACTTGAATCAGAAGTGATCCCATAAATTCCTTTAGTTTTTACTTACTTAATTTTATTTGCACAATTAGCTTACCTGGAAAACTATCCAATTTGCATGTATGACTAAGTATAAATAAGATTATTTAGACTAAAAGTCATCACAAATTCTTTTATTTTTATTTTGTTTTTAATTTTATTTGTATTCAGTTACTGTTATATTAAGATAAAATATTTATGTAATTAGATGGATAAAGCTTTTCCTCAGGATATTCATCTTTCATGTGGAATGAAAATCTTTATTGAATATTATGTTAAAAGAATAATATATTGATATTTTCTGTGAGAAAACTGAATGTTCGCCTTCAAAAGTAATTTAAGCATGGTATTGGTATTTTATTTGAGGATAAAACTAAACGTTATCCATCAAAATGAAAATTGAGCATCATCCGCGTCTCGTTATTATTTATGTATTTATATAACTATACTCAATTATTTTTAATGAGGCGCATTTGCACCGACTCGCAGCGGTGCCCTTTTAGATCGGAAAAAGTTTCCTGCTACCTGATTGGTTAGAATTATCTTGTCCAACCAATCAGCGATCAGGAAACGTTTCCGAGCTAAAAGGGCACCCCCACAAGTCGGTGCAAATCTTCCTCGCTAAAAAGAATTGACTATAGTCACTAGAGAACATTGGAATGCTTTCTACGACCACACAGATCATCAAGCCAGGGCATGCTCTCTCTCTCTCTCTCTCGCTCTCTCTCTCTCTCTCTCTCTCTCTATATATATATATATATATATATATATTTATATATATATATATATATATATACATATAATATGTATATATATATATATATATATATTTATATATATATACTGTATATACACACACACACACACACATATATATATATATATATACATATACATATATATACTATATATATACATATATATGCATATATATATATATCTATACATATATAAAGAGAGAGAGAGAGAGAGAGAGAGAGAGAGAGAGAGAGAGCATTCTGCAGATCAACAGGCCAGAGTGCAATGAATTGCATAGTCATTATGTTATCGCCTTCAATATAAAGCGACATACATCATTGCCTAATGAGGCATTCAATTTCCCCCGCGTTGCAATCTGAGAACAATACGTAAAGCAGTCCGGGGTTTCTGGAGCAGATAAATCGGAGGATCTATAATGACATTAGGTGAAATTGTCGTACGCAAATAGATATGATTTTGTTTAATCGATATGGATTAATTGTAAATTTGAATAACAGATGTTTTTCATTACGTTTTAAGTTTATATGGGGGCTGTCTTGATATATATATATATATATATATATATATATATATAGATAGATAGATAGATAGATAGATAGATAGATAGATAGATATAATAACTATATTTTATCACTATTTGATATGGATCCCTTCAATTTCTTTTTTGTACCCCTCTCTAAATATCTTGAAATGGACTAAATAATGACCCTTAATACCTTTTTCATATTCATGTTGATGTAGATAACTTTCTAGTTTACTAAAAATGAACTATTCTCCTTTATGGTCTTGTGGATATTTATTACACTTTTCCAATACATTCTCCGTTTTTTTTTCTTTAATATCTGCAATCAATCTGAAAACACGTTTTTTTTAAATTCATGATATGAGGATGGACTAAAAGCGAGGAGTCCCTTCCCCCCCCCCCCCCCCCCCCCCAAAAAAAAAGATAATATATATAAATTAATTCCTAACACTTTTTTATCTTTCAGAAGATCTGCTGATACATCAATCGCAGATACTTGTGTATTAGGGTCTTCTAAATGAGCAAACTTGGCTATGCGAATTCCAGATTACTTAAGTTATAAGTAATGGTTTATGTATAACAGTTTACTTGTCACAGATATTGGTGAGATATTAGGCACCTCGATATTGTGCGAACACTTTTAAAACAAAATTTTATAAATAGATTTACAGACTACAAAGTTCACGATTTATTTTTAGAAATATGTTAATACAGATCTTATTGGTTGCAGTGAAGGTTGGCAGAAATATATAATGAATTAAACAGTATATACAAGATTAATGTTCATACTTTATATCTATTTAATTCCTACTGGAAAAGACAAAAAGCAAAAATAAGTAAGTGGCCTTAACCCAGAGTCTGAATATCTTATCAAATTCAATCAATTAGGATGATATCAACTTGTGGAAGGTTAACCGTTGCATTTGAGCTTTAGTTCAAGAAGAAAACAGAAGATGAGCCTCATCAATATTCGTACATCCTGCTAAAAGTTATCTATTTTGCAGTGATGCTAAATTTCAGCCAAAAAGTTAGGAGAATTGATTGCCACAAAAATCTGAATACAAATACGGAGTGTCAAAATACAAAGCGTACGGTGGCTGGAATTTATTGGTCGTTTTCTGAGCCGATAGTTTGTACTAGGAAATTTTCAAAGTCATTAAGAGAGAGAGAGAGAGAGAGAGAGGAGAGAGAGAGAGAGAGAGAGAGAGAGAGAAGGACATTTCCTATTTATGACATTTGATTAGATACGTCTTTGCTAAAGTGACCTCTATTGACATATGCTATAGCTTAAACTTTTATATCATGTTAAATATGTTGGTAACAAGTGAGGGTAATTGCTAATTAATTTCAATCTTGGTTTTCCAGTGAAAAGTTCTTCCTGTTACTACTCGTACTTTCATAGCATATTTGTTCCTTCCTTGGATAATTGCCAAGAGCAATGCAAATCTATTCCTGTAAATATTATTGAGCTTGATTTGAATTCATGCTAATTATTTTATTTCAGTGCTTATGGTGTCCAGTGGTAGGATTTTACTAGTTACGTATGCATTTTCAATTGATGCAGTGACCTCTTAACTTAATCCTCACCTCTTCACTGGGCACTATTAGTTCAAGCTAATATCTATATATATATATATATATATATATATATATATAATATCCGGTCACGCTCAGCGGCATTGCCAGACGTATAAGTACTCAGCTTTTCATCGTCCCTCGGGTAGAGAGAGAGAGAGGGAGTAGTCAAACCCTGGTGATTGGGGGTATGTGAGCATATTAAAGAAGGTTTTTTTCCATTGTTCCCAATCAGCATTGCACAATATATAAGCATCAGCCATTCTAAACTTCAACTTTGTTACTACGTCGTTTTATTGATATCTCACATCGCACGAGCCATAAACATATTAAGATTACATAGAGAAATAACAAAGCTTGTCTCAGTCCCATTTTAACACCAAACCAGCCACTCTCCTACACAAACTTTAATATATGATTCACGCTCTCAGAAACTAGCCCTATACACCATGCATCCTCAACACCCTCCATATCACCTCTCTATTAATTCTATTGTAAGTTGTCTCTAGGTACAGTTGGACACAGGAGTACCTGGTACACCTTGCCCCAAAGAAGTGCACCTTGTAACACCCTTACTTTGAGGCGAGTAATCATACAGATAGTATAGGAAGAGATGGCAGATGTGGTGGGCGCAGCAAAACACAGGAATTCTTCGTGGAGTAAGTGTTTGGCTGGGTGCACCTCTTCAGAATATGGTGTACCAGGAATTCCTGTGTCCAACTGTACATATATGCCCCATAAAGTTTTTTTCATTCAATTTTTAACAAATACTGGATCCGGGGCACGTTTGTATGTATGCTTATGTGCATATTTGGAGGAACTTTATTGAACAAAAAGAAAGGTATTTAATTAAGCACATAAAAAAAGTTTCTGTGATAATGAAAATCCTGGCCCTCTTATGAAGCAGGGTCTCTGCGAAAAGTAATCAAGCACAGCTGATAAAATGCGTAGGTCTGTTATAAAAACCGCATATCTTAGAAATACGAGAATGTTTGAGTAACAAACATGAAGAATTTTTCTCATGAAAATGTAAAACGTAAATGATACTGCCTTAGAACTACAGGGCTGTAAAAACGAGGAGAGAGAGAGAGAGAGAGAGAGAGAGAGAGAGAGAGAGAGAGAGAGAGAGAGAGAGATGAAAGGGTGTGTATTTTTCTCCTTGGTTGAACGGCAATAAACTCCCCAGAGGTCATTTTTGTTGAGATAAAACATTCCTGATATAGTTCCGGGAGCCAGGATCAATGTTTTTATAGAAGGAAGGCTACTTTCGGGGGCGGGGGGGGTTGAGCCCAATTGCCTGCAGGCTAATAGAAAGGAGAGAGAGAGAGAGAGAGAGGAGAGAGAGAGAGAGAGAGAGAGAGAGAGAGAGAGAGAGAGAGAGAGAGAAGGGCAAGTAAAGTACGTTTCATGCAACGAAATGTGATCTAAAATGGATGGTGGTAGAATGTGGAAACCAAAGTGTATATATATATATATATATATATATATATATATATATATATATATATATATATATATATATACATATATATATATATATATATATATATATATATATATATATATATGTATATATATATATATATATATATATATATATATATATATATATATATATATATATATATATATATATAAAAGAGTTTCATCGTTGATCCAAAAGCTGTCTATTTCACAAATACACCAACTCAAGCTATACAATGTAGTAAGTTTCAAGACTAGAGATATCATCTGGTTCGAGTTAATATGTATACTGAATTTCCATATCGACAATGTCTATTTTATGATTATTTTCAATCTTTAGGATACTACTGAACTATCAGTTACTAATTTAATATAATTTATTAACAGCTATTAATATTTTTAAAGCCATTGTTAACAATAATATGAGCCAAAAGGTTAACACATATTGATACCACTTCTGTAACACGAAAAACAAAAGTCACTGTAGGTATATGTATACATACATATATATATATATATATATATATATATATATATATATATATATATATATATATATATATATATATATATATATATATGTATATATATATATATATATGTGTGTGTGTGAGTGTGTGTATATATATATATATATACATATATATATGTATATATATACATATATGTATATATATATATATATATATATATATATATATATATATACTATATATATATATATATATATATATATATACATATATGTATATATATACACTATATATATGTGTGTAAATTGATATATATGCAGTATATGTATATTACAAACATGTATGTATATATACAGTATATATGTATATATGTACATATATACACACTACATATATCAACAATAACAAATGTTACCGTTTCAAGTCCACTACCGGACAAAGGCCACATGCATCTCTTTATGCATATCTGGGATTTGGTCAGTTTTCATCACCACGCTGGCCAGTGCGGATTAGTGATGGTGGAAGATTTTTGTCTGACCGTTCACTGCAAACTAACCTAGTATGGGTATCCCTGACTAGTACAGCTTTCCTGATCATGGCGATACACAAACAATTTCACCACGTTAAGGTATCTTCACTCAGAAAAGGAAACACTATATGTACATACATTTGTATATATACACATACAGTGCATGTATGTATGCATATATATATATATATATATATATATATATATATATATATATATATATATATATACATATATATATATATATATATATATATATATATATATATATATATATATATATATATATATATATATATATATATATAAATGCATACATACATGCATTGTATGTATGTGTATATATATATATATATATATATATATATATATATATATAAATGCATCCATACATGCGGTGTATATATATATATATATATATATATATATATATATATATATATGTATATATATATGTGTGTGTGTGTGTGTGTGTGTGTGTGTGTGTGTGTAACATTTGTATAACATCTCAAGTAGACTCTAATGACATTTTGAGTAATCTTTTGAATTTGAATTGGTCACAATTGTATAAAATGTTTGAGTCTGTTATTCTCTTGAATGAGAATATGGTCAACATAATCGTTTTTCGTATGCCAAAATACCGAGTGAAAGACAAACCGAGGTTCAATAATGATTGCAGACGTGTTTATTTGAAGTAGTAGGAGGCCTATTATCTTTGGAAGGGTAATAAATCAGATTTGACTTAGAAGAACTATACTCTGATAAGAGCTGTTACTCAGAGTTTATGCTTCAACTGACAATGAATAAAATCTGACCATAAAAGAAACCCTTTTTGGTACAACCCAGGAACGTGAGTGGTGAGCTATTCTTAAATCATCACTATTTGGTGTAGAAGCAACAGTTCCTCCTTTACCTTAACCAGATCGGTCGGTCACTCACTGTCCTAAGGAAAATGCAGTCCTTTTACTGATGTGTTTGACAGTTAACAGAGTAATGAGAAACTCGATCTTCTGCATTCCTGTTTTCCTGAGACTAAATTAATTAGTTTAACTTTTGGGTCCCGCCGTGAAGTTTAAACACTCTTGAAGGCACTTGGTTGTTATGGAGTCATAGACGCAAATGGTATTTTTCCAATATTTTTTATAGACCGCTGATTTCTTAGCTCCTATGTTGTCTGTTATTTTTCGAAAGTTAGCAAGAAGTTCTTTTTTCACTTGTTGGAGAATTGGTAATATTACTCAATTATGTAAATGGGTTTGTGGTAGCTCTAGCCTTCTGGTTACCGCCCAATTTCCATAACTACCATACTATCTATAGTATTTTAACGTCTTCTGGTAAACCGTATGAATAAGTGTGTTAATAGTAATCAGTCACCTGATCCCTAGTTTGCAATTTGGCTTTCGTAAAGGCCTTGGAACATGTGATGCCCTTCTTACAATGTTCAATGTTGTGCAGAAATCCCTTAATTATGATTAGGAAGTTCGTATGACTGGCTTTGATTTTAATGCTGCCTTTGACCGTGTTAAGCCTTCATCATGAGGCATTTGTTTCCATACAATATGCACATATGTGGTTTAGCCTAGAAAACAAGCTTGTTGCATATACAGATGATGCTACTCTCTTTGCATCAATTTCATCTCCTGAATATATATATCTGGGATGGCTGAATCCCATAATAGAGGTCTAGCTAGAATTAGTGCACAGTGCAGATTATGAGGCATGAAGTTGCACGCTAACAAAACTCAAAGTATTATTTTAAGTAGGTCGATGACAATGGTTCCTCAACATCCAGATCTCTGCATTAATGCTTCTTTAACTATATACAACTCCTTTGAAATTTCCTGTGAGATTCTTGATTACAAATTTACTTTTGAGAAACATATTCGGTTTGTTTCTTATTCAATTGCACAAAAAATTGTCTTGTTGAGAAAGTCTTTTAAGATTTTTGGTGATCAATCTATTCTGAAGAAATATTTTTATTCTTTCATTTTACATACCCTTTTTTAATTGTTCTTCTCTCTCTCTGCTGATTCTCATTTCAATTTGTTGAACAAAAACTTACGGTCTATTAAATGTCTTATTCCTGACCTGCATTTCAACCTCTGGCACCTTCGTTCAGCCAGTTCTTTATGTATGTTGCATAAGATTTTTCATAATTCTGACCATCCTTTGCATTCGGATCTTCCCAGACTATACTATCCCGGACGTAGTACTGGGTATATAGTTTATTTCCCTACATCCTTTCCTCATTAGGCTATTTTTCCATGTTGTAGACCTTGGTCTTATAGCATCCTGCTTTCCCAAATAGGGTTGTAGCTTAGCTAATAATAATAATAATAATAATAATAGTAATAATAATAATAATATACGTAAATATATATATATATATATATATATATATATATATATATATATATATATATATATATATATATATATATATATATATATATATATATATAAATATATATATATATATATATATATATATATATATATATATATATATATATATATATGGACTTATTACTTTCTATTCCTTGTGATACAATTTTCTCGATGATACAAATATCATTATCAATATACATTTTTGATATACAAAGATATGTGCGTCATATTCTTTTTCATATATCAATCACTGACATGCATATTGGTTTTCGGTAAAAAAATATACAATTTTCCTTTGATAAAACTGCTTATTATAACTGCGATATTTCATATTGCAAAACGCGTTTCGTTGCTCGGTTTACGTTTGTTTTTAGAACGCGCATTCAGCTTGAGGGCGATACATTAAAGCCTATTTGTGCAAGAGCCCAATGTCGTTTTTAAGAGAGGTTGTAACAAGGACGGTTTAAGCGGGCCCATTGTACTTATCCTGGGCGTTCGATCAGTGACACATTCCTTGACTTGTATTGGAAATCGCTTTGAGGTCCGGTTCCGTCGAGAGTCCTTATATGGAGTATGACTAACTTTGCGTTGCTGGGTTTCTTTGGGATTTTTAATCATACATCAATAAAAGCAGAATCCCCCCCCAAAAAAAAAAAAAAACTGAAGCAGTAATAACAACAGCAAATACATTATTATCAATAATAATAATGGTATATAATAAAGAACAAAGAACAAGTATCTGGATATATATATGTATATATATATATATATATATATATATATATATATATATATATATATATACATATATAGATATATATACATATTTATATATACACACACATATATATATATATATATATATACATATAATATATTCATATATATATACATATATATCATATATATATATATATATATATATATATATATATATGTATATGTATATATATACATATATATATATATATATATATATATATATATATATATATATATATATATATATATATATATATATATATATATATATACTCATCCGTTACTAGTTCACTGAATAACAAACGTCCCAGACATGTCCTTCCACTCCTGTTTGTTTATGGTCTTTATATGCTAGACAGCACCCTCAAGCTTTCTTAATGCGTTGATCCATCGTCTTCTCTTCCTCCCCCTGCTCCTTTTGCAATCTCTAGAGAATCATTCAGTTATTCTTAATGTCTATCTATTATCTGTCATTCTCATTCCCCTGCCCATGTCCATTTCTTTTTCTTAGATGTTAAAATATCCTCTACTTTTGTTTGGTCTCGTATCCATATTGTTCTTCTTTCTGTCTCTTAGTGTTATTACCATCATTATTCTTTCCATAGCTCTATGAGTTGTAACTAGCTTTATGTTCTAAGACTTTAGTAAGGCTCCAAGTTTCTGTTGCATAGGCCTAAGTTAATTCTGGTAAGACCATCTGATTAAATACTTTACTTTTTAGAGAAATTGTCATTTTAGTTTCTTTTCATTTCGGTCTCGTGTTCTGGGGAACACTTACAGTCTGTCTTAAGTACGTATATTCATTATAAATCTCCAAAGTTCGCCCATATTTCTTTTCGGTCACGCTCAGCTCTGCCGTCCCCTGGGTAGGGGGAGAGGGAGTAGCCATACCTTGGTGAGGGTGAGGTGCGTGTGCGTGTATGCATATCTAACTAAATAAATAGCCGTCATTTTTGACGGGTCGCGTGCACTAGCAATAATGATAGTAATTGGGCTTAGCACTATCATTATTATCGGTGTTAAGGTCAATTCTAAGAAATTCCGATCACTTCTTTTAGACCTATTGAAATAAGTAATAGGCCTACATATGCAAATTACTGACTACAGAAATAAGTAAAGAAATGTGATTTAAATAGTATATTGAAAAAAAAAAAAAACAGGAAATTTTAAGAAATATCCTCAATCCCCAGGAACGCCATGTGGATAGAGGGACAATGGGAAGGTAGAACACTTAATAAGATTACTAACAGTCACTAATAGGAAATTAGACAGAGGGAGACAGAGATATTACATGGAGGAAGTTCCTAGCATCTCCAATGTGCAACATTGAAGTGTATCAGAAAAAAGTAATTGTACGGCAGAAAGCAAATCAACAACCGTAACAAATTCCCCAGAAACTCGGCCAAAGGTTGCGTGAAACTTACGATATATGACAAAATAACAACAAAAATAAAACCGTCAACAATAGATCCACCAGCAATTCAGCAAAACATTCCGTCAAACGTACATTAAATGACAAACCAACAATAGCAATAAAAACTAAAAAAAAACACTCAGAGTGCAGACCTCCGCCATGGCGACAGCTTCTTTCTCGAAACCAGCTTGTCTTTTCCAGAATCAATTTAGACCGCAGGCGTATTTGAAGTCTGTGTGACAACCATGTGCGAATTTGTGGTTAAGGTTAGGGTTAATTCGATCGACCTTTTGCTCGACCTTGACCTTTGACCTAGGACTTCCAAAATTGAATCACTTCCACGTCTTAACATAAGAATTAATCCCTGAAAGTTTCACTCCTCTAAAAGTGAAACTGTGGCCAGAAAGTTGTTCACAAACAAACAAACAGACAAATAGGAGCGAAAACATAACTTCCTCCTAGCTTAGTTGGCGGAGGTGATAAAACACCAGCAGCAAATCCACCAGCAACTCAGCGAAACGTTCCGTGAAATGTACAATAATTCACAAAATAACAAAAACAGCATTAATAAGAAGAAAGCCATCACCAGCAGAGATCCACCCGAAACTCTGCAAAACGTTCCGTGAAACGTTATCTTTTGATAGCCTTCATTTTATCATTTTAAGCCCCCTTTTTATACCAATACTTCCCCATGACTCTTCGTTGGTAGGCCATTCCCCACAATCTTCCTTCCTCCTAACTTTTAAGAAAAGGAACTTTAACCATAAACTTCGCTTTGAGGTTCACATTGTGGAAAGTAATTTGTCTGCCGGAATGTTTCCATTTGTTGACCTCTGCTTCACAAGCTTTACGGAAGGAAACTTTCGAAGATAAATCAAAGTTGAGGCTTTTTATGTTTTTATTTCCTGGGTGTTATTAACGACGTTTCAGGTGCTTGAGTTGTATATATCAAACACATTTTCTTTTAACCCAACCAGATTCTTCTTAAGAAAAAGGGCTTTATAAGGGCATTACAATTTAATTAATTTTTATTTATGATTTAAAAAAATAAATTAAAGTTTCAGGTACATGAGTTGTAGATATTCAAACACAGAATATCATTTTCATTTTACCACCCTACCTGATTTTAGAGTTCTTTTATTCATGATTAAAGAAAATGAAATTGCCAAGACTTGCTGAGGTAATGAGATTAGAATATCCAATTTGTACTCTTTTGTATTTTCATACATCGGGATCCAATTTTTCAAATCTATTTTCAGTAGAGAATTACATAAAACAATCAGAATTTTGATTGTCTAAAATTTCCATGTAAAAACAATACAATATGGCAAAGGAAATGTCTAGATATTAATTAAAAACAACTAAGGCATTTAGTATTAGTGATCTCCATGACTCATTAAGGTTATGATCCTTCATGAAATAATCTTTATTTTTCTTTCTGTATTTCCCTAACTAATTCATCTCTTTCCCCACCTATGAGGTTCAATGATGTTACCTTCGGTGCATACCTTTTAAGTAGAAATTGTGTAAGAAAGAAATAATCAAGTGGAAAGGTTCATGTAATATTGAAATGACAGTAGCTCCATTATGGTAATATTTTATTGGAAAATCAATCCTTCAATACTTACTTATGCATATATATATATATATATATATATATATATATATATATATATATATATATATATATGTGTGTGTGTGTGTGTGGGGGGGGGGGGTTTATATGTGTGTGTGGGTGTGTGTGTGAGTTTGTGTGTGTGTAAATATAAAATGAAATAAAACTAATGAAAAATTGGTAACTCCAATCATCACCACTATTAAACGTCATTCTTTTTGGGTTTGTCATTATTGCCGGTAAAGAATTGAAAACAAGGGAATGAAAAAGATAATTCTGGTTGAATATAAAATATTCTATAAAGTATTTGTTCCAGTCAGAATATATTGGACATTAAAGATAATTATCCATGCAATTAAATGTGGCATAATTTCTTGAGCGTTAACAATCCTTAAGATTCTATGAACGAGAACATTAAGAACTTTGACTAAAGAATATATAAGTAAATCATTCCAAGTGTAACATATTTTTTAATGATAGGCAATGCTGATACAAAAAATATATGTTTGTTCAGATAGGCCTACTTCAGGGATGAGATTAAGAAAGGTAAATTTGTCAGGGGTATTCTTTATCTAGGAGCTAATACTAAAATTTACTTGTGAATTAATATTTGGCTTAAATAAATATATCCGGTTACTTATACGGAACTACTACAGTTAGAAGGCATTGATCTTAGAAACATTATACTTTTGACAATTCTAAGGGTTTCTATTGCTTATATCATAATTGGTCATGTCTATGCTGGGGTCAGTTAGAATTCCATGTCCCAAAATATGTTGTTGTAGATTTCCTGGACCTACTGATCAAGTATGCGCTCTTGCAATTCTGCCTCAAAATATGAAGAACTAGTTTCTAAAACTCAAATCATGTATGATGTATTTGTATACATGTACGGTAACACTGTTAAAAAAGAAAAAGTAATTTTAATCGTAAATTCTCCGTAAGAATATACTGCTCTCAACCGTATTTTAGTAAAATACAGGCGACCGTAATTTTACCTTTCTTTATTATTACCTTTTACGGTTGGTGACCGTAATATCACTCCTTTACGTCAATGTA
>NC_090731.1:152145143-152155143 GCF_036898095.1 Palaemon carinicauda
CGCTTCAGTGACTTTATGCTTCATGTAGGTACATGCTTTTCTACTTGACATAAAATTCAATATAAATAACATGTCCTTCTCTAAAGCTATTCTTACATTTTATGCAAGATAATAGAAACAGACTTTGAAATTGAAAATGCCTTTTTTTTTTACAATATCCCAACTCACACAGAAAGAGAGCAAATAACATACAGGTTATGTTCGCTATATAAGATTAACCTCGAATGTGTCCGTAACTGAAAAACATTTAGGTGAAGTATTTTATAAAGTAATCTTCTTCGCATCCGTTGGCAGGACCAGTTACCCTAATGTAGAGCTATTTTTTAGTGGATAACAAAATAAAGAAACAATACTATTTTTGTAAATAACAAATGTCCGTTGTCTTTCTCGCGCCTTTTAACGTCGTCAGCTTCACTCTTGACCTTAATCACAGTCACTTTGTAGGAATGAATTTTGTGGGGATTTTTGCTCTCGCTTTATTGCTTGTGGTGTTCTTATTTGATGGGGTGGAATATTAGATTGGTTTCTCAGTTCAATTTACAAGAGAATTTGGTGTTGTTTCTAATATAGCTACCTATTATCAAATCATCTCTGTTAAATAGTTGAAGTCTCGCAATTCAAATAAAATTATATTATAAAATATTGCACAGGTGCACACACATAAATACACACGCACGCATGTGCACACATGCATGTAGCCTTCTGGCTATTGCTGTGATAACGTGTTCGCCTAGCATTTGCATGGCAGCAGATCGATCTTTGTCCGGGGCCGTGAGTTTAACTTGTTTACTGGGAGGCCACTGTCGTGGTTGGGCAACCACAGTGGGTGGTTGGGCTTGCCCGGCTGACGTACTGGTGAACATCTAATCTGATGAAACTGGAACTGAAACCAGATACATTTAACCTTTAAAACAGATCCTTAGAATTCATTACTATTATATGCAATATCCCTCTGTTAGAGGAGTCCATCCTATCAAAACGGTTCCATTGTTCCACCAAATATCTGAAGTGAATAACAAAGCGAAGGAGAAACCATATCTAGTCAGACCAAATACCAACACATTACTATTAACAACAGGACGACTAATTGTTCTATGAAATAATGCCATGAATTGAAAGTGTTAGGCCTCTCATTTCAGTCATAGTCCCCACCATCAGGGGTCGGAATCACGAACAAGGAAAATTCATTAGAAAACTTTTGCCTCAACAAATCTAAGCGACTTACTGTGTCGAGCTTTCATTGCGCCCGATGACTTTAACTTTTTCCCGGGCAACGGTTCCGGATTAATTGGGATTTGGGGTGGTATTAGGGCAGTCCCTGAAAGTGCCAATTTCCCTCTGATGGCGGAGTATTCCAGTGTCATGTTTGACTGAGGTTCTTCGTTTCGCTCTGTTTTAAGACATTTTCCCTCGCGTTTTGTAAGGTTGCGTTTCTAATAAGCTACAATATTATTATTATTATTATTATTATTATTATTATTATTATTATTATTATTATTATTATTATTATTATTATTAGTTATGTCTTAGTAGGAAAAGCTTGATGCTATTAGCCCAAGCGCTCCAACAGGGAAAATTAGCCCAGTGAGGAAAGGAAACAAGGAAATAAATAAGCTACAAGATAAATAATGAACAATCAAAATAAAATATTTCAGGAGAAGTAACAACATTATAATACAAAGGGTATGGCACTATTAAAGCACTGGTTAAAATATGGTTGCAAACGAAAATTGTAGGTTATAAAGTGAGCTTAATAAACAATAAATTTTGAGCTTTTTGTTCCAAAAGCTACATTTATGTTTGAGATTAATCTACTTTCAGGTAAATGCGACTTCCATCAATAGTTATTCAAAAAGTAGCAGTGATCGAATTCATGCCAGTGTTGAAGCCAACTTGAACTGACCATTCTTGAGACTACCCCAAAAATAATCCTACACTCCTACCCCCCCCCCCCTCTCTCTCTCTCTCTCTCTCTCTCTCTCTCTCTCTCTCTCTCTCTCTCTCTCTCTCTCTCTCTCTCTCTCTCTCTCTCGTGCTCATACTGGGTAATCATGAACCCTCCGTGGTGAGAGTACCTAAAACATTGTTTTTTCTTACATGTAACAGATCAGAAGGGACTTTTCATTCACCCACCCTTACACACTTTTGGTGTCAGCCATTAAACATCCCTTCTTCGGTAGTATTTCATTCAAAGCCAACCATCTTCTGGTGTCTTTCCCTCCTTCAACTTCTGAATTGCACTCATTGCGTCCTTAACAATAACATCCACAATTACTTCAAGCAAAATTAACAATGTTCATTCTTAGATCATGCAACTCTGCCTCACTTTAATCTTTCACATCTAAGAGTTTTCAGAATATCCATTTGATCGAAGACCTGCTTATAATTTATATATGTATGTATATATATATACAAATATATATATATATATATATATATATATATATATATATATATATATAAATATTTATAAATATATATATATATATATATATATATATATATATATATATATATATATATATATATATATATATATATATATGACATTCGCCTCTATAATCACATACACATGGCTGTGCTTACAACTCATGACCTGTTCTTTCGATGGTCCACATTTTCGTACAGAACTTCCTAGATTATGGGCAAGACGTGTTTATGATTGGACTTGAGGTTAGTTTTGCTTCTCACAGTATTAATAAAAATCAAGTTACTTTCATACTTAAGCAGATAGGAATTGATAGATAATTTCTAACTATCATTAGGGAATTTTAACTGATAGATTGCCGAGAGTAGTGTTTAGTAGATACTATATGTGAATGAAGGAAGGTGATCTCTGGTGTTCCTTAGGGTAGATGTCTTGCTGCTACACTTATAATATCATACTAGTGTACGCGACCCGTGAAAATTGACGGCTAAATATTAAGATAGATATGCACACACAAGCACACGCACGCCCCTCTCACCAGGGTATGACTACTTCTTCTCCCCTCTACCCGAGGGACGGAGAGAGCTGAGCGTGACCGAAGAGAAATATATACAGTTTTCTATATATATATATATATATATATATATATATATATATATATATATATATATATATATATATATACCCAGACACTTGCTCTTTATTATGTAGGAGAGATACACATTAAATCCTGTTGAACCTTGAAAACCAGTTAGTTCTTTATGTGTATGATGGTACTCTATATCGATCCCATCTCCTGAAGGTAGAAATGTGGTTGTTGAATCTCTGAACAGATATCTACCTTTAATTAGTGCCGGGTGCAAATTATGGGGATGCAATTAAACCCTCACAAAACTCAAAGTATGATTTTAGTAGGTTATGGATACAGGATCCTCATCCCGAAATAATTGTCTATGAATGAGTTTCTTTTACTATAAATAACTTATCTAAAATTCTAAAATTCTTCTTTGAGATGTTTCTATCCTAAGGAAACATTTTAATCTATATTTATTATGCAATGCTTTCAACTTTGTTTCTGTATTTCGTCATTACCAGCTGATTTTTATGTTAATTTGTTAGATAAAACCTTAAGGTTGATACTAGCCTCCTGGCTAGTACAGTAGTAACGTGTTCGCCTAGCATTTGCATGGCAGCAGATCGATCCCAGCCCGGGAACTTGAGTTTAGGCAGTTTACTAGGGAGGATACTGCTTGCCCGGCTGACGTTTTAGTGAGTATCTATTCTGATGATACTAGAACTAAAACCAGACCCCTTTATCTTTTAAATATTGATATTAATCTCTACCATTGTCGTTAAATAAATTCATTATAAATGTTTCAAAATGTTTCATAATTTCCACCATCCTTTTAGTTCAGAGGTCCAAAGAGTATACAGTCCTTAACGCAGTACTATATATGCAGATAACCCCAACAGTCTTGTGTTTTTTGTCAAGTACCTCATTGTTCAAGAGGTTTTATTTCCGACTTTGGCCAACTTGTGGAATAATCTTCCTATTCAGTGTAGTTGAATTCTCGAAATTTTAGAAGTTGAAACTTGGTGCAAATAATTTTTTGTTGTTAAGTAGGTTGACTTTTGTAACTTTTCATAGTTTATGTCCTTTGCCGTTTAAACTTCACTTTGTTGTTTATGATATTTGTTTGTTGGTATTTCTCGTCTATAGTTTTTAGACTGCTTGGTTTTTCCTTATGGCTCTCCCTATTGGAGCTTTTGGTTTTGTTCTATTTCAACAACAACAACAACAACAACAGCAACAACAACAACAATAATAATAATAATAATGATAATAATAATAATAATAATAATAATAATAATAGTAATAATAATAATTTTAGTAGTAGTAGTAGTAGTAGTAGTAGTAGTAGTAGTAGTAGTAGTAGTAGTAGTAGTGATAATAATAATTGCAGTATAAATGATAATAACAATAATGATAAGGATAACATAAAGGAAGGAAGTAAAAAGTGCTAAATATCTTAGATGCGATTCTATCTATATTTAAAGTACAATTAATTATTGGCCAGTCTTCACAAAGAAGTAAGGATAATCCACCAAATTTAGGGTTGTGGTGTCCGATGTGGTAATGTCCCTGACTGGTGAACGCCAGACTGGGGTTCGAGTCTAGCTAAAACTAGTTAGTTTCTTTTATTACTGCAACCTCACCATCCTTTAGAGCTAATTATGGGTTGTTTGGGGAGCCTATAGGTCTATCTGCTGAATCATCAGTAGCCATTGCCTGGCCCTCCTTGGTCCTAGCTTGGGTGGAGTGGGGGCTTGGGCGCTGATCGTATGTGTATATAGTAAGTCTCTAGGGCATTGTCCTGCTCGATCAGGCAATGTCACTGTCCCTTGTCCCAGCCATTCATGAGCGGCCTTTAAAGCCTTTAGAACAGGCAATTTATCATCCAGTTATTCTAGTCATTTGTTTCTAAATTGTTGGAAATCATTATGAACTTTCATGCAGAAGAATAAGCAGTAAGACTCATTTACTATTAGAAAAAAAAACTTGATGTGAGAAATCTTTCGTTTTTGTCTTCAAGTTTTACTCTCATTATGTTACGACTGTTCTGGCCTCGGCATTCAATTTTATTTATCATTTAAATTCTAGATAACTAGCATAATGGCATATTAGCATAGTACACACACAGACATATATTTATATATTCATGTATATATATATATATATATATATATATATATATATATATATATATATATATATATATATATATATATATATATATATATATATATATATAACCAGACACTTGTTTTTTATTATATAGGGAAGATTCCTAGCAGAGAGGATTTGTCAACTTCTTTCCTTTGTATATTAAAAATATAGTGACTATTATTGTATTTTTCCAAGAATTCTATCGACCTACTTCGGAACACTTCCTTGAAGGTTATTATTATTGCAATTATTAGTAGTAAAGGTATAACCCTAGTTATAAAAGCAGGATGCTATAAGCCCAAGGTCTTCAACAGGGAAAATAGTCCAGTGAGGAAAGGAAATAAATAAACTATAAGATAAGTAATGAATAATTGAAATAAAACATTTTAAGAACAGTGATAACATTAAAATGGATCAATTCTTCTTCACCCAAGGGGTTAACTACTGCACTGTAATTGTTCAGTAGCTACTTTCCTCTTGGTAAGGATAGAAGAGACTCTTCAGCTATGGTAAGCAGCTCTTCTAAGAGAAGGACACTCCAAAATCAAGCCATTGTTCTCTAGTCTTGGGTAGTGCCATAACCTCTGTACCATGGCCTTCCACTGTTTTGGGTTAGATTTCTCTTGCTTGAGGGTACACTCGGGTACACTTCTATCTAGTTTCTCTTCCTCTTGTTTTGTTAAAGTTTTCATAGTTTTTATAGTAAATATTTATTTTAGTGTTGTTACTATACCTAAAATATTTTATTTTTCTTTATTTCCTTTCCTCACTGGGCCATTTTCCTTGTTGGGGCCCCTGGGCTTATATCATACTGCTTTTCGAACTAGGTTTGTGGCTTAGCATAATAATAATAATAATAATAATAATAATAATAATAATAATAATAATAATAATAATAATAATAATTCATGTTTAAAGAGGCTTATATCAACCTATCAATCAATGTGTAAACTCTACGGTGTTATAGCGACTCATTTCATTACATAGTTCCCTTCATGCTCAATATTATCTTCGGTATTTGTGAAGAATTCTGGTAAATAACGAAGATTTTAGATAAAAGAAAAAAGAAAAAACATATTGTAATCAAATTTATACCATGGTCCTAATTATATCAATGATCATGTAAAGAAATTATATGAAGAACTGAAAATATGAAATCGTATTTCGTAATTTCCCAGAAATGGTAACACGTTTTATCTGAAATTGCCCTGCCTAGCTCAACACCCTTCAGTTACCCCCCCCCCCCCCCGGACGTATTCCTCCATTGTCCTTCCAATTTCATAAAGCCATTTGAATGTACCCTCAATAATAGACTTTATAAAAATGTGAAGAAAGGGGTATTTTACTGGGATTCATCTCAATCCGAAATTACATATACGTACAAACCAAATAGTTTCTTTTTTAGTTGATTAAAATTCTCCCTAGTCGTAGATTTTAATATCTTTAAAAAATTTGATTTGTATTTTACCTGCTTGTGTTTTATCTTACATTATTCTTAATCAGTTCTTGAACAGAAAGTGGTACCGTCACGAATTAATGATTCTCTCTCTCCTCTCTCTCTCTCTCTCTCTCTCCTCTCTCTCTCTCTCCTCTCTCTCTCCTCCTCTCTCTCTCTCTCTCTCTCTCTCTCTCTCTCCCCTCTCTAGTCTGATTTATCGAAGATGGTTCAATGCAAATAGCACGTCTCAAAGGTTGTCTAATATAGGGTTGTGGTAGCTTATGGGAAACGTCCGTGCCTAGCGATCTGTTGAACTCGGGTTCGAGACCCTCTCAAGTTCGATAGTTTCTTGTAGAGTTTGTAACCTCACTATCCTTGAGAGCTAAGGAATGGGTGTTTGGAAGAGCCAAGAGTCTACCTGCCAATTCATTAGCAGCCATTGCCTGACCCTCCCTGGACCTAGCTTGGGTGGGAAGGGCACTGATCATACGGATATATGGCATTGTCCTGCTAGGGCATTGTCACTGTCCCTTGCCTCTGCCATTCATGAGCGGCCTTTAAACCTTCAAATCTTTGAACACATAGAGTTTCCAAAATCTCAACTTTCAAACTTCCATATCCAACTCGTAGACGAAAATTTGAAATCCCAAACATAGATACAAAAAGAAACAGAGACTCCTATATTTTTGGATCCCTTTCCTCCACGATATACAGCTTTACTTTAAATGAAGCGGTTCATATATATATTATATATATATATATATATATATATATATATATATATATATATATATATATATATATATATATATCTGACTGCGCTTGTCATAAAAAACGGAATATTTTATCATAAAAAATATATTCCCGTAGGTTTACAGCGCCTTAGCCTCTTGTTTTTATCTATTTCCCCAAAGAAACAATAAAGGTGTGTGTGGTCTATGAGGGATGTTGTTCGTAAATGTGAAACGTTTTTTCATCTGTGGAGAACTCTACAGCATAACATATGGGGTCTACTCTGCACAGACTGTTGAATAGGTCGTGATTTAGGATCTAGAAAAGAGAACATTTCTTCTTTTTCCATTTTCATTTGAAGTTTCTTCTCTTTTGTAGTTGAAGTTATTATTATCTTAAATTTTCTATTATAATAATTGTCATTATTGTTCTTTTTGTTGATTTAACTAATTTTTTTTTATTTAAGTACATGTTTCATAACTATAATTTTGATAATGTCACAGTTGCGTTCAACTTCAGATTAATCTTCTATTTTCTCTTATCATTTCCACTCTTCGCTTAGTGGTTCGTATATCAGGTCCCAATATCAAGCGGAAAAAATATACTTTTTTATTGGCATCTTATTACTTCATGAGTATAAGGCAACATTTGATATAAGCATTCCATGCTAACTTATAACACGGACTCAATGTTTCTATTTACAAATCGGCAACGGAAAAGTTTAACAAAAAGAGGCGAAAAGAGACATGCTTGAGTATGGGGTTAGTCGTCTCCGCAGGTACACCTGATTGATTAACATCCTGAGCCGGATGTCATCTCGTTGTCCGGCAATTGCTGGAGATGGTATCCAGGCTAGACGCAGCATCCGTCTGTGTTATTATTATTGGTCGGCTGGAACTTTTCTGAGCGTTAGGTACAGTTGGATACAGGAATACCTGGTACACCTCGCTCTGAATAAGTTTATCCTGTGACACATTTACTTCGCTGCGAGCAATCAAACTGATAGTGTACACTGTTAAAAAAAAATCGTAATTCTAATCGAAAATTCTCTGTAAAAATATGCCGTTATCAGCCGTATTTCAGTAAAATACAGGCGACCGTAATTTTACTATTCTTTGTTATCATATTACGGATTTACGTCAATAAATCCGATTTTAAAACTGTAAATGCCTGGCAACATTTATTCCAGGATTTTTACCATTTTTACGGCAAATTTTCAAGAGTAGGAAGAGATGGCAGAGGGGGTGGGGCCGGGCTAAACACAAGAACTCACCGTGTAGTAAATGTGTGGCTAGGTGCACTTCCTCAGGGTGAAATGTAATAAAGAAATACAAAATATTTTAAGATCAGAAAAAACGTAAAAACAGATCAGTATTATAAAAACTATAAAACGATAATTATGTCAACAAACCTCTTCAACAATAAGACATTTGCAACAAGTGTGAACTTCTGAACTGCTATACGAAAATATGTTTTCTTCAAAATAGTTTGAGGGTTGGGGCGGGGGAGGCGAGTGCATGAGTTGATTAAAGGGTTAATATTTTAGGAAGAAGTCTTTTTAGGTGTCAGTTGATTTAATTAATTACAAAGCTAAAATGATCAAACAAATACAGCGAGGCGACTTCTATTTCATAAGTAATTGAAGTCGGAATTAAAGCATGTGAAACTAAGAAATGAAAATTATTATTATTATTATATTATTATTATTATTATTATTATTATTATCAACGTAGGATTTCTATATAATTCTAAAGTAGATTTCTAACATCTAAAGAATGCACACAGAAGCTGTCGTAGCCAGCTTAATCATTAGTATAGGGAATTAGTTTCAATAACATTATAATTTTGGTGATTTCCTATAATTTAGTGAACGCCAATCTAGAGATGAGAGAGAGAGAGAGAGAGAGAGAGAGAGATGAGAGGAGAGAGAGAGAGAGAGAGAGAGAGAGAGAGAGGGTGGGGGTGGTAGTCTCCACCAACGATCAATCTCAGGAACGGCATCTGAGGTTCCTTGCCCGTCCTTCCCCGCGATTTAAAAAGAGAACGATGATGCCCCCAATCCCATTTCTACCGGATCGCTCGTGACGGCTAAACGTTTTACCTTTTCCCTCCTGCACGAATTTATTGCTGAGCTTTTGCGCTCCTCCGACTACGAAATGGGGTCTTTGTTGAATCCACCCGAGAGGGAAAAAGACGAATTATTCAAAGCAGGAAAAGTGGCTACGAAAACAGGTTTTATTTACGGGGTATTTACAGGGAGATAAAACTTTTAAAAGATTGGAAAATGATGAAGTAAGAAGAATGACAGGCGTAATGAAGATTACTGAGGTGCTGAGTGTGTCACAACTGAGATGGTGTGGGCAATTATTGAGGATGAATGGTTGGGAGGGAGTGAGGAGGACTTAGGAGGAAGCTGTTAGGCAGGAGAAGATCAAGAGGGAGGCAGAGAATCAGATGGCGAGATAAGATGCAGGAGGATTCTGAGAGAAGAGGTTTGGTGAAAGATGCCTATAATAGAAGACATTGAAGATGGCGCATCAGGCAGCCGACCCCTTAATGCAAGGATAACAGTGGGAAAGAAGAGAGGCATAATTTGTATACATAAATTTTAGTATTCCCCTGCCCACACAGAAAACCCTTTACTATGTATGTTTGTAGGAGGGCAGGCCATACA
>NC_090731.1:152165143-152175143 GCF_036898095.1 Palaemon carinicauda
GATTATCTATTTAGACGCCCTATATTATAAGTACCTCCATTGAAGGCTGTCGTTTTATTGAAAGTAATCCTGTCAATTTTGGCCTTTTGTGTTGCATATTTGGGACTTTGCTTCATGATTAATTCGTTTGTTCACAAACATACCAGTAACATGTCAGTGAAGAATCGTTCAAAGGACAATTGGGGTTCTTGTTATCTGAGGACCAGCTCTAGTTGGATGCTGTCTGCTCCACAGGTATTAATTTCTCCCATGTAGTTGTTGAAAAGAGAAAAGTGTTATTACGCGTGACAAGCCACCAATGTTACAATAACACGGTGATTTGTGTTAAGCATCAAGGGAAAAAGATAACATAGATGATTCGTTTAAGATATCTAAACGCATATCTGAAAAGCTTTCATTAATATTAGCTACATCATACACATAAGTGAAAGGCTCACTATCACTCTTTCAGTGAACACACACTGCATCACTCCAAGTGAACATACAGGCACAGGGTTTATTCTAAGTAAACTTTACAACTGCACAGACTTTGATGCGAGGTCCAAACGACCTAAATCAGGGGTTCCTAAATCGGGCGCCCCCTGCGGCTATGTAGGATGAATATAGAAGGGTCGAGGCCATCTGTCATCTATGGTTATTTTACATGAAAGGGTTGTGGTAGCTGATGTTACGTCCCTGACTGGTAAACGCCAGACTGGGGTTCAAGTCCCGCTCAAATTCGTTAGTTTCTGTGGTCGCTGTAACCTCACCATCCTTGTGAGTTAAGGATGGGGGTTTTGGGGAAGCCTATAGGTCTATCTGCTGAGTCATCAGCAGCCATTGCCTGGCCCCCCTTGGTCCTAGCTTGGGTGGAGAGGGGGCGTGGGCGCTGATCATATGTATATAAGGTCAGTCCCTAGGGCATTGTCCAGCTCAATAGGGCAATGTCATTGTCCATTGCCTCTGCTATTCATGAACGGCCTTTAAGCAGTTAAATAATTACACACATATAAGATAGATTACCGTAACTCTTGGTATGAATCGTCGCCAAAAACAGCTAGCGACTTGAACTTATCTGAAACTTCGATCTAGTGTTAGTCATAGTTATAGTTAACATCAGGTTTATTATTTTGTTCTTTGTATGACTATGAGCAACCAATTGTGGTGTAACATCTGCTGTAAATACGTTTAGTAACCCTCTCTGTTTAATTTATAATCTGAAATGTGGTAGCCCATATCATATACTATGATTTATGCGATATGTATGATTACATTATAACATTAATAAGAAGAATGAGTTCTGGTCAGCTATCAGTCCTTTCTATTATGGTTTCTTCCTAATTTATGACACCCTACCCATGCAAATTCAAACAAAATACTAATTTAAAACTACACAAATCATAATTTATAACTGCCCAAAAAGGGTACACAGCACGTTAGAATAAACCCTTTTAAGGTACCACAGAGCTTCCTCGAAGTTGAAGCCCATCCTTTCACTTACCTATTCCATTTCATCTATCCAACACTTCTAGGTGTTCTGTCTCTTTCCTCCTAACACTTTCAAATTATATACAAATCATATAACGAATCATCTTCCTTTCGTTTCTATCTTCAGCAGAGTACGAAATCAAAAGGCAGAACATATCCTATCTACACAAAATCTACGAGCCAGGTTTTAAAGGTTGCTCAATAATGGCAGATGCAAGAAACAGTGCCAATGCCCTAGCTAGAAGGACAATGCCCTAGAGACTGACCATATATACATATGATCATCCACCAAGCCCCCTCTCCACTCAAGTTAGGACCAGGGAGGGCCCGACAATGGCTGCTGATAATTCAGCAGGTAAACCGTTAGACTCTCCCAAAACCCCCATCCTTAGCTCACAAGGATGGTACGGTTGCAGACTCTACAAGAAACTCGCGAGTTTGAACGGGACGCTAAGCAGGGACGTTTCTAATGGGAGACCACAACCATAACGTATTGTGGTAGGCTACGACTAGGTCTTCCCTGAAAGACGGGCTGGACATGACTGGTTTACTAACGCGACATGACAAGCTTATATACAAACGTTTGAGGATAACAATGACATAAAAACTTTAACAATATGATTCATGCAATGGCAAGCTGAACCAGGTTTTTCTAATATCAGTGCGGGGGAAAGCGAGAGAGCGAGAGAATAAAAAAGAGCAATTGCTTTACAATGTATGAGCGTGTATGAGATACACCTGCATTACAATATGTTTAACAACTGATAAGGTGAATGAAGACGCAAGGTGAAATATTGATTTACCAATAGAAAGAGCAAGGTATGCTGTTGTCGAGGTGATCCTCGAAGGAGGAATTCCCAAGGTTTCATACAGATGTTCAGTAACAGGAAAAGTAAATATAGACTATTTCTTGCATTGTGAATTGAGTTAAGGTTTTTCTTCCCTGATATAAAGAGGTCTGGGATGCGGAGGCGTCTGTTGTAGTTCACGTCACTCTCCAATATATCTCTGACTGAAAATAAAACGCAAGAAAAGGAAGTCTGTAAAAAAAAATGTATTTTCATATCTGACAGTTTTGCGAGTGCAATTATGACTGACTTACACATACAAAAACCTCTTCTTACAAATTCCTCTCGGTTTCGAGAAGTGGAGAGAGAGAGAGAGAGAGAGAGAGAGAGAGAGAGAGAGAGAGAGAGGAGAGAGAGAGAGAGAGAGAGTGTGTATGTGTTCAACCATGACAAAAGCGTTGGGAAATGATTTGACAACGGCAGATTGATTGCTGACGGGAATGACATTTGAAGAAGAAAAACTATTTTTTTAACTTCTCTTTGCGTTGTTGTTCCTTAGAAGTGGTTTATTAATACGGTTTCTAAATTCTTAGGTGTTAATTTAGTATTTTGGCGTGTTATATTGTATCTCCTCCTTTGTCAAGAGTATTTTGTATCTTATAATGCCACCTCTCTCTCTCTCTCTCTCTCTCTCTCTCTCTCTCTCTCTCTCTCTCTCTCTCTCTCTCTCTCTCTCTCTATGTATATATATATATATATATATATATATATATATATATATATATATATATATATATATATATATATATATATATATACTGACATCCTGGCTAGTACAGTGGTAACTCGTTAGCCTAACATTCGCATGGCGGCAGATCGATCCCCGCCTGGGATAGCCAGTTTAAACTGTTTACTTGATAGGCCACTACTTGTGGTAAGGCACCACGGGATTTGGGTTCAGCTTGCCTGGCTGAGGTTTTAGTGAGTATCTATTCTGGTGAAACTCGACACCTTTAACATTTATATATGAATATATATATATATATATATATATATATATATATATATATATATATATATACATATATATATATATATATATATATATATATATATATATATATATATATTTATATATATATATATATATATATATATATATATATATATATATATATATATATATATATATATATATATATATATATATATACCTTACGCTAAAACCTTTCTTATAAAAAACATCATTATAATAAGGTTTCAGGATTCAAATCCCGGCGGTCAATGAAACAATCTGGGTATATTTTATATAATATAAACAGTAACTTATGACCATCTTTATCAATCGACCGTTGGTGACCACAGAAGTCTAGAGATAGATCTAAAATCAGTGTGCGTTAAAATATATTTTACTTAAAAATCTAAAATACTTAATATTAAGACAACATCAAAGTAAGGGTTTCATTGTTTTTTTCTTTTTTTCTTTTTTTTTTATAATCAAATTTTCTTAGATATGTTTTATCGAATCCATTTTCATACTTAAATTAATCTTGTTTAATACCCAGGGGTAAAATAAAACTGTATTAACTAAGGTTTTTTCTTTTTACGATTACGTTTTAAATCAGTTTATTCCATAGAATCCGTTTACAAGATTATGTTGATACTAAAGAATCGTACGTTTATTACCAGAGGTGCAATAAGCATTATTAACAAACAAGTTTAATTGTTCCCCAGACTGTCATAAGGAACACAAATTTATTCCCTTGTGACGCAGCACGGAAATTCACTGCTCTCAATTTGATGTCGGAAATCAAATTAAAGTCCATTAACCCGTAAAATGTAACAACTGGAACAATAATTAAACATTTGCCGCTCACCATATTAATGAACTGCCATCCGTTGAAAGTGAAATAGTTTGATGGTCTCAACCCCGAATGAAGCTATATGTTTGCTTCTGACTTAAACACATTTAAAGATTTAAATTCCGCTCATAAATGTCAGAGGCAAGGGACAGAGATATTGTCTTATGAAGCAGGACAATGCCCTAGAGACTGACCATATATACATATCAACGCCCAAGCCCCCTCTCCACCCAAGCTAGGACTAAGGAGGGCCAGGCAATGGCTGCGGATGACTCAGCAGATAGACCTGTAGGCTCCCCTAAATCCCCCATCCTTAGCTCAAAAGGATGGTGAGGTTGCATAGTCCAAAGGAACTAACGTGTTTGAGCGGGACTCGAACCCCAGTCTGGCGTTTGCTTGTCAGGGACGTTACCGCCTCGGCCACCACATCATCATTTTGCAGTTTCTTATTAAGGCGAAAAGGGTATTCTGATATAGCATATTTCTCGATAATATAACTATTTATATCACTCCGATTCTCATTATTTTACTCAACTTTTCTTTAGTTCATTGATTGCATGTTTTAGATATTTCTCTATACTTTTCTTCTCGAAATAAAATAGAATCGATTGTTATTGATGTGATAAACGACAAGGCATAACAAAGCAATTGGGTATTTGAATATGATATAATTTTGTTAGCTGAAAATTTATGTGGCTCTGTTTGATTTAATAATCTTTGTTCTAAATCCCCACCATCACCAATGCGCACTGGCCAGCGAGGTGATGATAACTGGCCAAACCCCGGACATGATTGAGAGCATGTCTGAGGCCTTTGTCCTGCAGTGAACTAGAAGCGGCTGTATTTGTTGTTCTTATTCTTCTATCACTAAATGACACACGATTAAATACCTCGACGAAATTATGGAAGATTTTGGAGAGGAAATTGTGAAAGAAGGTGCTTTTGATATATGTGGTTAGAGAAGATGTGCATAGATTTTCTGCTGGCAATTTAAGGAAATAAGTTTAATCATTTTGATGTTGCCTCTATTTATATTTATGTCAAAGAGGATTAGACGATTCCATTTTGATACTAATAAGCATAGTATTTTCTCATCACGTGATGTTTTAAGTTGCTATGAATTTATTTTTATATATCCGAGAATCTGTTGAGAGGCAACAAACATGTAGGTGTAATCCCACAGATAATATGCAAAAGTTTATTATGATTAATGTTAAACAGCAAGCATCTCTTTATCGGGAATTATAGTGCATTTATCAATGGGCAAACAATAAAGGTCGTAATTACTATTGTTTCTGAAGTGAAATTTTATTTTGCCATTTGGCAATTAACAGATTAGGTAAGAAGTTGATGTTTGACAGAGTGACGCTCATACTCTCTATGAGGGAAGGTACTGATTCATTTAACATTTTGATATACAATTATATGTAGTTTTGACGTGTTGGCAGTAGATGCATCTTAGGGATTTTAATATATCGTCAACATTAATGCATAGTTGTTGCTGTATGCTCCTTTCCTCTGGCTACTTTCCTCTTGGTTAGGGTAGAAGAGACTCTAGCTATGGTAAGTAGCTCTCCTAGGAGAAGGACACTCCAAAATCAAACCTTTGTTTTCAGTCTTGGGTAGTGCCATAACCCCTGTACCAAGGTCTTCCTTCCAATGTCTTGAATTAGAGTTTTCTTGCTTGGGGGTACACTCGGGCACGCTGTTCCATCTTATTATTTTGCTCCTGTTTTTTTTAGTTTTATAGTTTATATATGAAAGATTTAATTTAATATTGTTACTGTTCTCAGTATATTTCATTTTGATTGTTTATTACTTCTCTTGTAATTCTTTATTTCCTTGTTTCCTTTCCTCTCTGAGATATTTTTCCCTGTTGGAGCACTTTGGCTTATAGCATCTTTCTTTTCTAATCAGGGTTATAGCTTAGCTTGTAATAATAATAATAATAATAATAATAATAATAATAATAATAATAATAATAAGCCTTCTATGATAAGATATGGCCATGTTTTCACTCTTATTAGACCTGGAGTTTTCAGCAAAGCTTTCTAATTGTAATTGCAATAGCTAATATAGTTTATGGATGTCTGCTCCTTTCATAAGGAAGGATTTCATCTACATATCTCCAGTAGAGAAGAGATGATTTCTTTTCAGATATTTTCTTTCCCTATTAATAACGAGAAAGGACACCCAGAGTGTTTCTTTAGAAGGTAACCTCCCTTTCATATATAGCAGATATTGCAGACGACATGTGAGAGAGAGAGAGAGAGAGAGAGAGAGAGAGAGAGAGAGAGAGAGAGAGAGAGAGAGAGAGAGAGAGAGAGATAAACTCAAAGACAAATGATTTAAACCTCTATTTTGAAAGGATGAAATAATGAATGGCAACATAACTCTCTTCACGACGTGGATATCAGTCTATGAGAAAACTGGGGTTAATTGTAGCTTTTGAGTCGTAGCAAACTCAAAATATTAAAAAAAAAAAAAAAAAAAAATCTTCTTCGCCCACGGGGTTAACTACTGCACTGTAATTGTTCAGTGGCCATTTTCCTCTTTGGTAAGCGTAGAAGGGACTCTAGCTATGGTAAGCAGCTCTTCTAGGAGAAGGACACTCCAAAACCAAACCATTGTTCTCTAGTCTTGGCTAGTGCCATAGCCTCTGTACCATGGCCTTCTACTGTCTTGGGTTGGAGTTCTCTTGCTTGAGGGTACACTCGGGCACGCAATCCTCTTTTATTTCTCTTCCTCTTGTTTTGTTAAAGTTTTTATAGTCCATTTAGGAGATATTTTTATTAATGTTGTTAATGTTCTTAAAATATTTTATTTTTTCTTGTTTTCTTTCCTCACTGGGCTATTTTCCCTATTGGAGCCCCTAGGCTTATAGCATCAAAGTATTCATCAGTAGGCATTGCCTGATCCTCGCAATTCTAATTTAGATGGAGAGGGTGCAGATCTTATATGTAGATATTTGGTCTCTATAGGCCATTGTGCTACAGCCCAGCAACCGGTTTGAAGGTTTAAAGGTCATGCATGAATGGCACTAGCAAGGGGCAGTGACAATGCTCTAGCACAGTGGTTCTTAACCTGTGGGGAATTCCCCACTGGTGGGGAATGGCGGAGTTGCCAAGTGGGGAATGACCGGTCGGACAGAAGAACCACTGTCTTGTTGTCACATTTCGTGAATTTGTTTCCCCCCACAAATAATCGATAGTGCTTCAAAATTTAATGTTGACTTACTTTACAAATCACAACCATTTACAGACTGTTTTAATAACAAAAACAACCAATATATGAGGTATTGTAAGTCATGTTTGGGTAAAAGTGACAACACTGTTGGGTTTGAAATGTCAACAGCGGCTCCCCGCAAACTCACTCCTGTCGCGTCTCTCCTTGGTGTAACAGGTGGGTAACAAAAAAGCAAAGCGTATATTTACGTATTAAAGTTAAACACTGCATGGGTTAAACTCGAATTTGTCAATGACCGATGCTGTGGTGGGAAATGGAGAGTTGGCTCACTGAAAAGTGGGGAATTGGAGAAAAAAGGTTAAGTCTAGCAGGACAATGCCATAAAGACTGAACGTATATACATATGATCAGAGCCCAAGACCCCTCTCTACCCAAACTAGGACCAGGAAGAGCTAAGCAATGGCTTGCTTTTTCTGTTACTGGATAGATTCTCAATCTTTAAAACTTTAAATTACGGCAGATGAAAAATAGAAATAAACATATATTAGACTGAATCAAAATGCTTCTAAAATCTACTTCAAAAACATTAGTTACAGCCAAAGGCATTATCAGGAAGAGAATGACTACAATTCTAGACGAAAAAGATTTTTTTTTTTTCCAAAACTCCAATCACTTAAATTTGTGTCTAGATAATCTTCGATCTACAACCAGTTCACCAATCTGCAGATTCTGTTGTTCCAGAAAAAAGATTCAGTCAGCTTTGAAACTTCCCGATGAAATTCGCTATCTCATAGTGAACACATTTCGTTCACCTACTGCAGATGGTTTTACGGATCAGATCTGTTTGATATATTCTTATTGGAACATGACCTTCAATTCAAAGAAGCAAATCTTTTATGTATGGAATAAAAAAGTGAAAATTTTATAAATATTTTCCTACAGAGATATTATTTTCCCCCGAATGTCTTTTTTGGGGGGGATTTGCTATTAAATGTCCATCCATATTGATTAAAACTTTAAAGGTTTAATAATTATAGCATGAAATGAAATTTTTTATTATTATAAATGTAATAGGTACTCCTGTCCTTAACAGATGCGATGAAGGTTATTCGTTTTTTTAATAAAATGTAAATGTAAAATATCCATTCGAAATTCATTCAAGAAAAATTGTCATCTTGAATAGATCTTTTCTTCAGTAACGGGTTCCATGAATGTACAACGTGGTCCTATTTCGCATTTTTCTATAGCGTGGCTACACGAGTTTAGGCTATTCACGGGAGCCTTAGAGTTATGCTTTTGAAAGGACGGTGCTTCTAAACCCCCTTTCACTCTTCCACCTATTAATACGTCTAGGGAGGTATCCCATATAAGAGCTAAAAAGCTCCTTATGGCTTTACAATCGACATCAAAGCATTTTCCCTTTCACTTTGTACTGCCATTAAAGCTTTCACATCTGAAAGTGCAGACTTTGATGTCATGCCATAATGTCTTGAATTCATTTTCTCTATACGCGTTTGTGTAGTTACTTCATTTCCTGTTTCTGTCTCACTGACTCAAAATGGTAGAATTTTTGTTGATCGTCTGGTCTTCCTGAAAACATTGTGTTGTTCATTTTGCGTTGTTTTGTTCAGAGCTCTCCTGTACACAGTGATCTTTGGTATTCATACTTTAATAGAAAACAAGCTTTGTTGAAAGGTGACAGCCTTTTCAGCTATCTCGTTATGCTCACGATAATTGTTTCTCTTTGTGAAAATCTGTTGAGCTAAAAAGATCATTGAAATTTTTTGAGAATAATAGTTTATGCAACCCGTCAAAAATTACGTCTAGATATTTAGATAGATATGCACACACACACGCAAACAGATTCAACTCTTCCCATCCCCTTCCCCTTTCCTAACTACAACCCCTCTCACCAGAGTATAACTACTCCCTCTCCCCACTACCAAAGGGACAGGGAGAGACCGAGTTGTTATACGTGTGGCAAGGCCACTCAGCGTGACCGGAAAGCTATTTTTATTATATAGGGGAGATTTGTAATTTCTCCTAAAATTTAACATTTTACTTGACCCTGTGTCTTGTGATTAATACAGTGAATATATAGAATTGGATAAAAAGCTCACGATAAGTGAGACGAAGCAACAAATTATGGTGTTTGGATTAAGTGACTATTTTGCATTAAAAATCCTGTGAGCAAAAGGGAGTTCCTCTACAAGAAAGGAAATGTTGAAAATGGATAGTAATTATGTAATTTTACGCCGCCAAACTTGAGACCACTTTGTTTATTAAAAAAAGATAAAAAAGAAAAGAACAAACATAAGTTTAAATGAGGACACTGAAATGGGTTACGTATTTTAATTAGATTAGATTCTAGTCTGAATTACACATTTAAATTTAAGTTACAAAAAATCCTTTAAAAAGTTCTCCCAAGAATATCTTGTAATTTTGTGGTGATTAGAACGTCATCTTTATATGAATTAGGATTAAAATCTTACTAATATATATGTATATATATATATATATATATATATATATATATATATATATATATATATATGTATGTATTTATATATATATTATATATGTATATACATATATATAACATATATGTATATATGTATATATACATATATATATATATATGTATATATACACACATATATATATATATCTATGTATATATATATATATATATATATA
>NC_090731.1:152180143-152187643 GCF_036898095.1 Palaemon carinicauda
CAATGCCTTAGAGACTGACCAAATATGCATATGATCAGCGCCCAAGCACCGTCTCCACCCAAGCTAGGACCATGGAAGTCCATGCAATGACTGTTGATGACTCAGCAGGTAGACCTATAGGCTCTCCCCCACCCTCATCCTTAGCTCACAAGGATGGCGAGGTTGCAGACACTACAAGAAACTCTCGAGTCTGAGCGGGATTGGATCTCCCGTCTAGCAGATCGTCAGGCAAAACGTCCGCAGAGTCATAACGTTCGTTGAGTCTTGCAGTCCCTAGTTAGTACGTCCTTAGTCAGAGCGTCTGTAGAGTCATAATGTCCTTAGAAATGTAAAGTCCCGAGTTGCAATGCTCCTAGAGTTGTCAGGTTCTTAAATTCTTAAATTGCTCTAGTCAGAACTTCTGTGGGGTTATAACGCTCCTAGAGTCAAAAGTCCCTGGTTTGAAATCCCTAGAGTAACAACGTTCTTAGAATGTTAAAGTCCCTTATCGGAACGTCCGCAGAATCATAACGTCCTTATAGTACTAAAATTCTTTCTTAGAACGTTTCTCGTTAAAATGTCTCTAGAATCGTAATATGCTTGCAGCCGTAACATCCTGTTAAGAATGTCCCCAGAGCCATAAAGATGCAACTTTCCTAGAGCATCTTGAGTCTCTAGTCAGCACTTCCCTAGTCAGAACGTTTGTAGTTATAACTCTCCTAGAATCAAAACTCCCTGGTCGGATATACGTCCTAGAGTAACAAAACTCTTTGAATGTTAAAGTCCCTTGCTGGAACGTCCGCAGTATGTATGGCATTTTTATACTATTAAAATTTTTAGTCAGAACTTCCCTAGTTAAAATTTTTCTAGAATCATAATATGCTTGCAGTCGTAACCTCCCTTTTAAGAATTTCCCTAGAATCATAACATCCCTTGTAAGAATGTCCTTAGAATCGTAACATTCCTAGATTTAAACATCCCTAGAAGTTGTAATATCCTCAATTCATCACGTCCTACGAATCGTATAGTTTTTAGACATATGTCGTCTCAACTTTTTCTTGCACAGCCGTCCTTTTGATAATATGGATCTACTTACCATGTCAATAATGATATAGTTCATTCAAATATATTTAGTCTGCTATTTTCCTTCAGGTAAATGTAAAAAAAAAAAAAAGAAGAAAAAAAAAAAGACGAGTGTAATGGCTGCTGTTAGTGTAAGCAAAGAGGGAGTGTTGATTATAAACACGGAACCCTCATAAAAAGGGAGAGTGTAAGTAAAGGGTCATGCACGAAAGCACTTAATCTTTTGCTTAAACTTACTCTTTGGCTTCTATCGCTGTTTACACATTGGTATTTACCATTAGTAAATCATCTGAAACGATTGCTCCCTTCTCGAAATATTAATTATGGAACCGGAGTTGAATGTTGGGGGTAAATAACGGAACATACTTTAAGAAAATAAATCACTGGAATTGTCAGAGTATTTGTATGAAGTTGCATACTCTAATTCCTTGCATAATATTAAACAATATATAAACTTTATTGTTCAATGTACTTTATTAGTAAGTTTTTAATTTCTTTCCTCTTGAAATTTATTGTAAAGGAAAACTTTGTAACCAGAAATTGCTGCCAAAACAGCGTATTGTTATTGCCATCCCGTATTGTGTATGATATAACATACTAAAATTGCTTTCTATTTATCTATTTTGCAAAGCTTGCTTACCAGAATGCATGAAATATCACATGAAGTTGGGTCAAGATCAAGAGAAGAAAGACAGATATGATGAGAACAGAATATGCAATGGAAGATGAAATATTGGAAGGCGAAAGGATTAATGAGGTGGAATCATTCACATATTTAGGAACTATGATCTCCAATACAGGGGTTTTAGAATTGGACTTTAATGAAAGATAAGATAATGGCTAGGTCAAGCAAAATGTGGAAATCAAATCGCCTAAATTACATATAAAAATCAGGCTATATATCAGTTCACTGGGGTCCCTGTTACTGTATACTGTACACATGAGTCGTGGTATGGCAATGAAATAATATCCAACAAATTTTGTAGATTTGAGAACAAATCCCTGAGAAGAATATTGGGAGTTAAATGGCAGGACAGAATTAGAAATGAAACACTAAGAAAGATTACTCGAGTGCCATATGTGAATGGGATGATGGTGAGGGCTAGATGGAAATGGTTTGGGCATGCTCTTCCTACTCCCCAAGAGAGATTAGTTCACCAAACTTTCAACTGGGCTACACAAGGCACTAGAGTTAGAAGACCCAGCCTACATGGCTGAGGACTATGAAGCGTGAAGTAGATGATGAATGGAGAAGTATTGATTACAAAGCTCAAAATAGTGACGACTGACGAAATCTAACTGAGGCCCTTTGCGTCAATAGGCGTAGGAGGAGATTATGATATTCTATCCATAGTTGAACTATCTATGATATTTTAAGATAGAAAATGCTTTCAACCAGGATTCAGTGAATAACCTTTATTTAGCTATTACTTTTTAGCACAAAAACGTAAAAAAGAACCCAAAGATATTATTTGAATACAATTACAATTGCGTTTATGCGAAAACATGGCTTGGGTACTGACAAAGCCTCACCTGGCAATATGCTGATATAAATATATTGTTAGCCATGAATACCGAATCCGGGTCACTGACGGCCTTATTTCTTGTCGCAAAATAAAAGAGAGAAGAGGAAGAAACTTTCAGCAATGCGATTCCAAAGGTTTTTACCTCTGCAATATTTCCCTGAATATTTCAGGCGACAAATGGAAGGAACCGAGTGGAAACTTCGTCGTATTCCTCTTTGGTTTTTTATTCATCCTTTGGCGGATGGCGCTCTGAGATGAGGTTTGAGAGAGAGAGAGAGAGAGAGAGAGAGAGAGAGAGAGAGAGAGAGAGAGAGAGAAGGAAGGAAGCGGGGAGTGACTTTTAAGATTAAATTCATTCCCGAAGAGACGTTCTCAATTGCTTTGCTCGTCTCCTTGAGAGCTTTTGTGCCCGAAATAAGGGTTTGAGATGGACCGCATCGGAACTGTGATTTACTGGGAAACATCGAGGCGGAAAAGGACCAAAATTACTAATGAGTTTATTCTCTATTTAATTTATTACGTTTTTGGCAAGGCCATCATATATTAAGTTCCCTATATGTTTCATCTGCTATTAATAGTCCATACTTTACACACTTTTCAAAAAATATCAATCAGAGATGTGAAATTATAGCCATTTTCCGTTTTACTCAGTTATGAAATTTAAAAGCTACATAGATGAAAAATATGTAATAATTATAAAATGGAAAAAAAAAATGATAATTAACAGACACTCGAGCCAAAATATTTTTGAAGTTAAAGTGAACGCAGGAAAAAAAATATCGAAAAGATTACGCTATATAAAATAGAAATTCAAAAGGAACAAATAAAAAAAAAATGGATAATGAAATTTAGATCTGCATTTCACTATCTGAGGAAATGAAATGTGAGCAAAAATCGCCTGAAGTCATGAAATGTGGCATTTAAAAAAGAGATGGTCTGAAAAATATGACTTGAAATAAATGAAGGAAAATTCCCGCGTCTAAGGCTAATATATATTTCGAAATAAAAGCGCGAGTTATTTCTGGGAGGCAATTCAGCTTTTCTTTTTACCACTATTATGGCCTTTTCTTTTATTAATCTTGTTTCTCTTTTTCTTTTATTCATTTATCCGGCCAAGGTTTTCTTGCGTATTGAGGATTTGGTGAAAATGGAAATTTCTTGTGTGTAAATTGTATATTCGTTGTTAAGCATTATAGATATATGAAATAATTATTTTGATGATGTTACTGTTCTTAAAATATTTAATTTTTTCCTTGTTTCATTTCCTCACTGGGCTATATTCCTTGTTGGAGCCCCGGGGCTTAGAGCATCCTGTTTTTCCAAGTGGGGTTGTAGCTTAGCAAATAATGATAATAATAATAATAATGATAATAATAATAATAATAATAATAATAATAATAATAATAATAATAATAATAATTATTATTATTATTATTATTATTATAGTGAGCTTTACGATAGATATAACCAAAATAAGATCATAAAGAGTGAACATTTCAAAGAAAGAAAAGGAAACATCAAGAAAACATTATTTTTTGGCACAGAAAAAGAAAACCTATTGTAAATCAGTTGATATTTGTTTTGAAAAAAAAAAATAATGACTTCCATTTTCTTTTAATAAAGTAGTTTCTGAAATTATTGGAATACATAACTGGCCACAAAGAAGAACCAAGCAAAAGAGGGAGAAGAAAGCAGCTAATGTTAACGAAATATTGAGCACAAATGAAATGGACAATTATTAAAGCTTATGCGAAAATCTTTCATTGAATGATTAAAGAGTCCTTGGAATTTCCCGTTATCTGTGACCTAGGGTAGAAGAGACTCTAGCTATGGTTAGCAGCTCTTCTACGAGAAGTACACTCCAAAATTAGACTATTGTTCTTTAGTCTTGGGTAGTGCCATAGCTTCTGTACCATGGTCTTCCACTGTCTTATGTAGACTTCCTTTGCTTGAAGGTACACTCAGGCACACTACTCTATCGTATTTCTTTTCCTCTTGTTTTTTTCTTTTAAGTTTTTTTAATTTATATATGAAAGATCGATTTCAATGTTGT
The DNA here is from genome assembly GCF_036898095.1 of Palaemon carinicauda. Taxonomy (NCBI): domain Eukaryota; kingdom Metazoa; phylum Arthropoda; class Malacostraca; order Decapoda; family Palaemonidae; genus Palaemon; species Palaemon carinicauda. Next base: position 152,184,785 of record NC_090731.1, read on the forward strand.
TACTGTTCTGAAAATATTTTATTTGAATTTTTCATTACTTCTCTTGTAGTTTATTCATTTCCTTATTTCCTCTCCTCGCTGGGCTGTTTTCCCTGTTGGAGATCTTGGGCTTAAAGCATAATGCTTTTCCAATTAGGCTTGTAGCTTAGCTAGTTATATTAATAATAATAATAGTAATAATAATAATAATAATAATAATAATAATAATAATAATAATAATAATAATAATAATATCTCAGGATAGTTCAAGCAACCAGTGTATGATAATGACAAGAAAGGAAAATGGTGTTGAATCTAATACAAGAGAAGAGAGAGAGAGAGAGAGAGAGAGAGAGAGAGAGAGAGAGAGAGAGAGAGAGAGAGAGAGAGAGAGAGAGAGAGTGAGTCAAATCCCATTGCTCCAGGATCTCGCTCTGTCGTTTATCAAAGCCTATTGCCAATTTATTCAATATTTATTTTATTATTCTTTATTTTAGTTTCTCTTTTTTTTATTTGCTAATTTTCTTTTGATTTCATTTCCAAATAATAAAGAAAAAAAAGAAAAAACGCATTTTGGAAAATCTACCGTAGTCATGTATCTTTTTTTCTTTACTCCTGTTAAGATACATTTCTCTCTCTCTCTCTCTCTCTCTCTCTCTCTCTCTCTCTCTCTCTATATATATATATATATATATATACGTATATATAGATATATGCATATATATGCGCATATATATATGTATATACTGTATATATATATATATATATATATATAAATATATATATATATACTGTATATATACATACATACATATATATATATATATATATATATATAATATATGTATATATGTGTGTATATGAATATATATAAAAATTATATATATATTTAAATATATATATACACAAATATTTATGTGTATATGCATACAGTATATATATATATATATATATATATATATATCACCCCAATCTCCTTACCTCAACTTAAGCCTATAGGCACTTAGGACTTAATGCTGTTGTAAACTAACGACAAGTGATCTTTTGATCTGGCTTCACTACAGTCGAACATAGGAGACCTTTCCATTTTTCATGAGAAACAAAGGTCATTAAAGGTGAAATGGGAAGTCTCATTGAAAGTCGACATGGTGTCCCAGTTCCAGAAGGAACCTCTTAAATACTTAATGAAAATCCCCGCTTTACTGTCAGGTTATTAACTACGGATTCTCTTCTCACTCCGCTCTCTGACTGAAATGAATTTGGGTGGGACATTGCAGTATTGCAAAATAAGGGCAAATTCATTTGGAAAGTAAAAGTAGAAACTTTTATGTGTTCATTATTAAATTCTCATGGGCTACTAGACTTATTACCTCCGCTAAGGTTATGCTATTAAGTCGGTTTATTTATCTGTCTGTCTGTGTGTCTGTGCACAGTATTACGTCAAAATTAATCAACAAATTTTGACGAAATTTTCACCACAGATAGATCTCAGTTCCTGGTCGAACCCATTAAATTTAGGATATGATCCGGATCCGCATCCGGATTTTAGATCTGGATTTGCATTTTTCGCTATTTTAAAGATAACGTCAAAACAAATTGACGGAATTTGACGAAATTTCCTCCACAGATACTGTAGATCTTAGGCCATGGAAGACTCCATTAAAGTTTGGCGGAGGTCAGAAATCTCTGATTACTCCTTTTCATAATTAAATTTGTTTTTCTCGTAGTTACTAAACAAGACAATTTCGTAGAAACACAACGAGCAAGTTGATACAGTAAAGATGAATCGTCTATACTTACCTTTTTCTCTCCACTTCAACGTCAGTAAGAAGTATCCCTACCACTTCTAGACTATCTAGGCTACATTGTTGAAAATTTACATTAAAAAAAAAGGTAAATATCTGGCAACATTTATTGGAGGATTTTTACCATTTTAAAAACGTGTATATTAACGTAAAGGAGTGATATTACGGTCACCAACCCGTAAAAGATAATAACAAAGTATCGTAAAATTACGGTCGCTTTTATTTTACTGAAATATGGCTTAGAACAGTATATTGTTACGGAGAATTTTCAATTGAAATTAGGGTTTTTTTAACAGATTATCTTAGAAGTTCTCTGATTGAATCCATCGAGTATTTCTGTATTGTCTCTCTGAACCGACCGAATTCAAATCAAGATCGATCAGAGAGATAGAACAGGGACTAACACCAGCAGACCAATATTCCCGTCTTGAGACATCACTGGGGAACATTTCCTTAATGTGAAGCTGTTTCTCTGACTGTTATACCATCCAGTCACATCCATCATTTTAACATAACTTTCGTGGGTTGGTGAGAGGGAGGCGGACGGTTGTAATGATTCCTATGATGATAAGTAGATGCAAATAAAGTGAGGATGTTGATAGCGAACGTTTGATAAAGTTAGTGTAAAATTTCATCGTCTAAAGTTTAGTCCCAAGTTCTAAGCCTCTCAGTTAATATTGTTTTTGAAAAGAAAAACTCACACAGAGGACATATGACCTTTATAAGGTTGATGTGATAACATGTTTACAAAAGTAGATAGTGCTTATGTTATTCTCCCTTATTACACAATATTTTGCATATGGATTTAACATTCTATATTGTGGAGTGTTTAGATACGTTTAACGAGTTAGAATTTGAGTAAAAATAAATTGAGAGAGAAAAATTTTATGATCTCTTTAACGAAAACTGGGTCATTCTCATAGTGAGCTAGAAAGCTCGTTTAACTGAGACAGTATTGTCATGGATCCCCTAATCTAAGAAGAACTGGTAATTTATCACGATAGAATAGATTCACTTACTTGATACCCGGGTGTACATATTAGTCCAAAATTAAGGGAACGAATAAAGAGGAAGC
>NC_090731.1:152190143-152195143 GCF_036898095.1 Palaemon carinicauda
GAAGACTTCTTCTTTCTCTCCATGAGGAAGAAGAAGTCTTCAGGATTCTTGTTTTGAAGACTTCTTTCTTCTAAGAAGAAAGGGATCAATGACAAGTGGAATCAGGAAGGCAGTCATGAAAAACAAAACAAGAATCTAGAAGACTTCTTTCTCTCCATGAGGAAGAAGAAGTCTTCAAGATACTTGTTTTGAAGACTTCTTCTTTCTCATGGAGAGAAAGAAGAAGTCTTCAAGATTCTTTTTTTGAAGACTTCTTTCTTCAAAGAAAAAAGGGATCAACGACAAGTGGAATCAGGAAGGCAGTCATGAAAAGCAAACCAAGAATCTTGAAGACTTCTTCTTCCTCTCCATGAAGAAGAAGTCTTTAAGATTCTTGTTTTGAAGACTTCTTCTTCCTCATGGAGAGAAAGAAGAAGTCTTCAAGATTCTTGTTTTGAAGACTTCTTTCTTCTAAGAATAATGGGATCAACGACAAGAGGAATCAGGAAGGCAGTCATGAAAAGCAAAACAAGAATCTTGAAGATTTCTTTCTCTCCATGAGAAAGAAGAAGTCTTCAAGATTCTTGTTTTAAAAGACTTCTTCTTACTCATGGAGAGAAAGAAGTCGTCTTCAAGATTCTTGTTTTGAAGACTTCTTTCTTCCAAGACGAAAGGGATCAACGACAAGTGGAATCAGGAAGGCAGTCATGAAAAGCAAAACAAGAATCTTGAAGGCTAATAAGTGATTTATTTGAAAGGATTTCCGACAGAAAATACAGGAAGAAGAGGGAGACAAGAAGGAGAACGGGAGAGAAGAAATAAAGCATCCGAAAAGGAGAACTAGTTATTATTTGTTGTTCGACTCCAATTTGTTTTTCTTTATCAATAGGAAAGTTGAAGACTTTCCTATCAGAGCTCCAAAAGAATCTTGGTCTCTGTGTTAGGAGAAATATGGAATACCGGTGCATTTCCAAATTGGATTCAAATTGTCATTCGTCTTGCGCAGGATTGTTAGAAAAGATAAAAAGATGGTTTTAATCGTTTTATTGATCAACCCAAATTTGCAAGATTTTATCACCGACTTGCCTCTAAGGCTATGAAAAAATAAACAAGATTTGGTTGATGCAGAAAATGCTTTGGTGAAAGTTAAGAGAATTATTGATTCTGGGACTTTGGAAGAAAACCAAAATACATCGTCTAAAAGGAATCAACGACAAGTGGAATCAGGAAGGCAGTTATGAAAAGCTAAACAAGAATCTTCAAGACTAATAATGGATTTATTTGAAAAGATTCGGACAGAAAATACAGAAAGAAGAGGGAGACAGGAAGGAGAACAGGGGGAGAAGAAATAAAGAACCCGAAAAGGAGAACTAGTTATTATTTGTTGATCACTTTACGATAGTGCTGATTTGAAATGAGAAAGTAAAGTCCATAATGTTGAAGATCCAAAAATAAAGATTGTGCAGAATAAGGCAAAAACTACACCGAAGTAGAGAATATTGAAGGACCAGAGAAAATTTAAATTTGCCAATCTGAGCTAATTTGTTTTTCCTCTAAAAGGAAAGTACTTCTAAGGAGAGACACTCCAATTGGATGTCTTCCTGTTAGCACGTGCTTATAAGAAAAATAATTATCTAGGACCGACGAAGGAACGGGTTTGAGATCGGAGATTTTTGGTTTACTGCGCCCCGGATTTGAACTTCGGGCTCCAGCTTCGGTCGTCATTTTGTGTCAGACTCATCATCATCTGTCTGTCATCAGTGTTCGTCATCCAACACAAGTAACAGCTTTTAAAAGATACAACCCTTACGGGCTGCCAACACAAGGGGCCGTGGTACTCCTTGTATATAGGCAGGTCAATCTAAATCATCATCATCAGGAGAGGCAATTTGAGACACAAGACCTCTTACGGTCATTATAAAAAAGGATATTTTAATTGCAAAGGGATCAATGGTTCAATTGGGTTCCGTCGTTATAAAACGACTTCAAGATGTTCGTAAAAAGAAATTCAACCAAGAATCGCAACGGCAGGAGGAGAGGAACTGGCCAAACGAATACTCTGAGGAAAGAGTTTGTTACCCTTCATCAAGACCCCTAAAAGATTGATACGCAAACGGGACGTCAGAACATAAGTTAGCTTACGGGAAGAGTATGAACGGGGTACCTTCACGCGCGCACACGTATATATACCGTTATTATATATATATATATATATACATATATATATATATATATATATATGTATATATATATATATATATATATATGTATATATATATATATATATATGTGTGTGTGTGTGTGTGTGTGTGTTTGCTTGGTATTACTTTCTTACCTGTTACTATGTTGCTAATTTCTATGATGAATCAATTTATGGGGGAATAAAACATTAAAGGGGATTTTGTATAATTACGTTTTGATATAGCTGACCATAACACAGTAAATAGAGTATTGAAAAACTAGATCTTCCTCATTCCTGTTTTTCTGAGGCTAAACTATCTAGTTTAGCATTTAAGTCCTATGAAATTAAAAAACTCTTCAAGGATGTTGATGCTTATGGAGGTGTAGACCCAAATGCTATTTTGCTTTCGGTTTTTATAAAGACCACTGATTTCTTAGCTTTTGAGTTGTCTGCTGTTTTCTTCAAGTTATCAAAGTATGTATATATATATATATATATATATATATTATATACATATATATATATGTTTATATATATACATACATATATATATATATGCATATATATATATGTATATATATATATATATATATATATATTATAGTCACAAAAGGAGAACTGACTTTGTGTTTCCATTTTTCCTTTCGTGGCTATAATACTTTATTTTATGCTCATCGCGTTTTAGCTTTTGTGATTTCTACAGACACACACACATACACACACACGCACAGATATATATATATATATATATATATATATATTATATATATATATATATATATATATTATATATATTTATATATATATATTTATATATAATGATAAACTTTGCACATTTAGACGTGTTTTTCATATTTATATAAGCCATATATTATACTCGCTTAGTATCTGGATTCTCTCTATGCTTCGGAATCAGAGAACCAAGGGGGAATCAACCCAAGAGATAATAGCTTCTGGTCGCCGGGGAATCGAACCCTGGTCCCAGAAACTGGTACGAACATTGGTATTACACACACACACACACACACACACACATATATATATATATATATATATGTATATATATATATATATATATATGTGTATATATATATATATATATATAATGTGTGTGTGGTTTGTATTTGCAGTGGATATTCGAGACGTCAAATGATAATAAAGAATGGAAATACGGCAACTAGATTTGTAACTTTTGTATGCTTTTGCTAACAAAGACAGCCCTTTACTGTCTTTAGTTCGCTAAAGTTGGAGAAGGCTCCGCCCATTTCGTAGTAGTAAGAAGAGCAACACCTTGTCTGTTTTGTCATGGGAACACTAGAGACATCTGACGAAAGATTTCCCCAGAGTGTCGGCGTTCTTTTGATTCTAACTGCACATTACACTTGGAAACCTCAATCTCCAACAAATTGTCGAACCAGCGGGCTGTACTTTGGAAAGGGAAAGGGGGTGGGAAGCGTTGAACCTGTGTGTGTGCGTATCTATCTAAATATCTATAGTCAATTTTCTTTAGCGAGGCAGATTTGCACAGACTGGCAGCGGTGCCGTTTTAGCTCGGAAAAGTTTCCTGATCGCTGATTGTTTGGACAAGATGATTCTTACCAATCAGCGATCAGGAAACTTTTCCGAGCTAAAAGGGCACCACTGCGAGTCGGTGCAAATGAGCCTCATTAAAAGAAATTGACTATAGTCGTCAATCTTGACGGGTAGCGTAACTAGTAAATATACATTAGGAATTTAGTGAAGCTACACTGACACGGTTATGAAAACCATGTAACAAATTCTTCTAAATACCGTAAAATCAAAAAATAATACAGTTTCTAATACTGGCTGGTATGAATATTTGAAACAAAATACTGGTTATGTAATAGAACGAAGCTCGCACCAATCAGCTTTCGAGGATAAAGAGGCTCTGCTGTTGTCATAAAAATAAAGAAATACTTTTCATAATACATAACATTATAATTTTTTTCCCATATTAAATCCCTGATTACTTCTGATTGATAATTATATTAATCCGAAAGCTTTTATTTCAATCGCAACTGGAAGCACCATCAGGTCACTGACATTATTCATGCAATGTAACATTTCATTGATATATCCGTCTAACAATTAGATATGATAATTTTATTAATCTATTAGTTTCGCTAGTGATATTATTAATACTATATTAAAACACTAGATTTTAAGTAAATTAGACTCTTCACTCACTCCTTTTTAATATCTACATTTTCACCAAGGTCAGAAAAGCGGTACTAGTCAGGCCATCCGTACTAGGTTGGTTTGCTGTGAGCGATCAGATGAAAAACTCCCACCATCACTAATCAGCACTGGTCAGCGTGGTAATGAAAAGTGACCTAACCCCAGACATGAAATTGACATGTCTGAAGCCTTTGTCCTGCAGTGAACTAGAAAGGCTGCATTTTTTTGTTGATGTTGTTGTTGTTGTTTTTGTTGTTGTTGTAATCTTCACGAATTATTATGTTTCTCTGATTGGTCAGGAATGTCAAGAAACCACAAAATTATATTAATATTTGAAAGCGATGGAAATATGTCTAGCTTACTCTTTAAAGAATTAATCATGCCATTATTTTTGAGAAGTTGCTCTCATTTTATATTTTTTTTAATCTAAACATCCAAAATGCTTAATCCAGAGCAATTTCCTTAGAAAAAAAGTTAAAAAAAAAAAGAATTGTAAGAAGTCTTTTAAGCGTTTAGTATTAATTTGAATCAAGTAATATCAATAGTACGACAAATAAATGAAAATGTCTGTAAGACTTAAGAATGGAAGTAATGTTCTTGTATAAAGGAAATTTCTCTTCTGCTGTCACGGTAAATTCTT
>NC_090731.1:152202643-152222643 GCF_036898095.1 Palaemon carinicauda
TTATTATTATTATTATTATTATTATTATTATTATTAGCTAAGCTACAACCGTGATTGGAAAAGCAAAATGCCATAAGCCCAAGGGCTCCAACAGGGAAAAAATTAGCCCAGTGAGGAAAGGAAATAAATAAACGATATGAGAAATAATTAACTATTATTATATGATTTAAAAATTAGTAACAACATCAAAACAGATACTTCATATGTAAACTATAAAAAGACCTATGTCAGCCTGTTCAACATAAAAACATTTGCTGTGTTTGATAATCTTCATCAAGAATCGTTTAAGTATTCTTAAGCCATCCTACAATTAATCAGATAAAAACCGGTGAAAAGATCCAACCTCTTTCTAGCATTGTTATTCCACTTGATTAAACTTCATTCATTATTCAGGCAATCGACCTGTCTCATACGTGCACGGGGATTCAAACAGATGATCAAGTTTATCTTCCTGGACCGCACGCAATTCTCCTTAACTTCCTCTTCGGTGAATGTTGATGCTACATCGGTCTCATCTCGTGTAGACCTTAAAATCAGAATAAATTTAGTTTACTACTTTACTCGTTAGTGGGTAATATTATTTTCATAGTTTACTACTTTACTAGTTAGTGGATAACATTATTTTCGTAAGATCTTGAAGGTTGAATAAATCTGAAAAGGTGAATATGTATATTCACATACATTTATTCTGTTAAGTTAAAGAATTCTGAGAGATCAATAAATCCACTTTCTAGAATAAAGTAGATCAAATGAAAATTCTACCATATAGTCTATGGGTACTTTTCCGAGCAACGATTGCAGCATCGGAAAGTAAAACTTAGAAGTGATGAGTCGTACATTATTAAATTTATTAATTAAGGGTACGTCGTTTTTTATATTAGATTCTGAATAATGGATATTAGTATTAATGTAGTATTTACGTGACATAAGCGATATGAAGCTGAACCAATATTAATGCAACGGTGGAAAATAAACGAGATTTTTATATCATTTTCAATACCTTTTAGTTCCACTTCACATATGAGGGTTTGAGCTTTCCTATCATTCTTATGGACTTGTCTGCATTTGTGTTCATCTATTAACTTGCTTCTGTCTGAAACTACTCTGTATATTCTATACTTAGCCTTTTACGATTCACCCCTTTTATTTGTTTGATTCTCGTTCTTTTCCATTTAAAGGTTTAAAAGACGCTCATGAATGGCAGAGGTAAGGGACAGTGACATTGCCCTATCAAGCAGAACAATGACTTAGAGATTGATCATATACATATGATCAGCGCCCAAGCCCCCTCTCCACCCAAGCTAGGACCAAGGAGGGCCAGGCAATTGCTGCTGATGGCTCAGCAGATAGACATATAGGCTCCTCTAAATTTAACAGATAGACCTATAGGCTCCCCCAAACCACCCCCCTCCATCCTTAGCCCACAAGGATGGTAAGGTTGCAGCGATTAAAGGAACTAACGAGCTCGAACGGGACTCGAACCCCAGTCTAGCATTCACCTTTCAGGGACATTACAGCATCGGCCACCATTACCTTGCTGCAATTAGTTTTATTTATGATGTATTCAAGAGTGTAATTTATATCTGCTTTCAAGGATAGTTATAATATTTGACGAAGAAAATCTAAATCTTCCTGGTATGAATTCAATTTAAAAGAATTTTCTACATACCTCCTAATTATTGGTGATTAAAAGATATCATTCCATAAGCACCACGATCACGTCCAGTTAGGAACCTATCATTAAAAGTAAGATGGAGAAATAATAGATCTATAAGAAAAAAAACTGTTGGTCAAAGGGATACAAACGGGGAAAGTGAATGTAACTGGGAAGTAAAGCTTAGAAGTGAAGTTTGCAGGAAGCCTCCGAGTTATTTTTGGTTTCTTACTCGACCTTTTTTCAGTTCCATTTTGTTTCCAGGCAGAACTGACATCAAACTGAAGCAGACTAGAGCGTCGTGGATAAAGACTATCAAAGATAAGAGAGGAAATTATGAAGTATCGAAGGTAAGGAGAAAATCTTCTTATTTTCATTATTCTTTATCTATACATCGCAATTCCTTGAGGTTTTTGCATCTAGTTTTAGGTTATTTTAAAAGAGTATCTCTTATATTTAGACTTAGCAAACGTGAAAGAAAATCTGAAAGTGTATAGTCAACAGAAATCTATCAAAATGAAACATTTTTTATATTAACGTTTGGATTATTTTAAGGGTTTTAATTATCCCCAATTCTCTTTGTTTTCTTATCTTCTTCCCCGAGTAATTTATCACACTTCTTATTCACATCGAATCTTTCATGTAAGAAGAAATATGTTACTTATCAAAGGGTTTAAAATTGTATTTTTGAGCTTTTGTTGACTCATATCGATATGATGATACTTCAATTAAAATATAAATTAATCATACACACTCACACAACATACCCACAACAATATTATGTAAATGGCAATGAGTGTTAGACGTCTTATACACACTTACAAACACACACACACATATATATATATATGTATATATATATATATATATATATATATATATATATATATATATATATATATATATATATATATGTGTGTGTGTGTGTGTGTGTGTGTATACATATATACAAAAGTATACACTTATGTATGTATATGATAAGATATATATATATATATATATATATATATATATATATATATATATATATATATGTGTGTGTGTGTGTGTGTGTGTGTGTGTGTGTGTGTGTGTGTGTGTGTGTGTGTTTTGCAAAGAAATTTCCCGAAAAGAAAAGTACTATCATTTCTGGCGTGAGTGGGCGTCTATATTTCGGACAATATTAATCCGTATTTTTCGGTAATCAGGATTAGCAATTAGATTAGAGATCACTTTTTATTAGTCTTTGTATAACTACAAAATTATCCGGGAAAACGTTCAAACGGAAATGCCCTATAGGCATCATAAACGCTGTTTTTTTGGTAACATGAATCCAAAAAGCATCGTAATAAATGGTATTTTAAAACAGTTTTTCTGTGATGTCAAAAGAGGCTAATTACTAGATTCAACCCTTCAAAGAAATATAGAATAGTTTCCGTTTTTAATTATATTTCTTTGAAACAGTAGCAAGAATTAGACCGAGAAAATATTATTGCTAGAATTTTACAAGAGATTACCAGGAGTTAAAAATACCCGAAGAGATAGAGATAGAGATTGATTAGATTAACAGATATAAATAAACACTTTGATAAAAAAAAAAAAAAAGTTAAGTATTTAGTACCATAAAGCGCGTACTAAAGTAATTATTTTACTGATTCATTAATGCAAATAAATGGAAATATAAAGGATCCTTGAAATGAACAAAATTAATGTAATATCATAAAGTAAGCATACAAGCCTTACGAGATGAAAGTCAACTGAATATTCTATGAATAGTTGTCAAATAAACAAATCCCAAATTACTTTTCAACTGTGCAAACAAATATGGAACGAGGAACACTATTAACTGCTTTAGCTAAAAGCATAAAGGAGAAGCAAACAATGGCAAATGAATGCTGACGAATGGCGAATAAACATTAAGAGTATAGTATAGCAGGTGTTGCCAGGAGCAAATAAAAGACTGGAAGGGAATTTCTCTTCTTCTTCTTCTTCTTCTTCTTCTTCTTCTTCTTCTTCTTTCAGTAGTGACGTCTGTTGCTGTGATTGTTTCTCTGTTTGTGACTGCCGAACATTTGTTTCAATTTTAGCTCGTCTCAATGCCTGCCTGGCTTTGCCTTTTTTTTTTTTTTTTTTTTTTTTTTTTTTAATAGAATCATTTCTTTTCCGTGCTAAGTTTTTATATTGTGTTTAGTTGCGTTTAATGAGGTGACACACTGTTTGGTAATATATATTTGTTTTAACCTTATTTTGTTATACGAATGCCAGTCAGTATTTGATTTTAAAAAGAGAAATATCTTCATGTGTTAATTTGTTTGCTTTTAAATAACAATATACTGTGGCCCTTTGTAAAATACTCTCTTGTGTTTTACAGAGCAGTTTTATGTGGTTGGTAGAAGCTTCCACAATCTAAAACATTTCCATCGGTAAAATAATTATGATACTCGTTTATTTCTATGTTTATATTTCGAACTCAATATATGACCAAAATAAATCTTTTATCCATTTAGAATTAGTGACACTTGACGAGTAGATCCCTCAAGTTTCCCTGAAGGGATAGACTTAAACGAGAGAGAGAGAGAGAGAGAGAGAGAGAGAGAGAGAGAGAGAGAGAGAGAGGGAGAGGGAGGGAGAGCTGTGGACTTGGACGTGACCTAACCGCTTTAAAGGTTACACTTTATTTTATTCTAAACTTTATCTTAATAATCAGAGGAATAGAAGGTTTAGATAATAAAATTGCGAACTCTGGGGTGAATACAAAGAGCCTTGTCATCAATAATTCAGGAACGAATGTAATTTTCATAATGACGGATATAAAGTAGAAACTATGTGGATTTACTCAACCTTTTCTCTGGACTCGGTTAAAATCATCTATTGTTTTTGGATAAAAGACAACAGGAGTTAATTCCTTTTTGACTAGAAACTAAAACCTCTCCATGTGCAAGCTCTAAACATAGATTATATCAAGCCCTCCTTGAATATTTTTTTTTCTTTCTTTTTTGATTTTTAAAAATCTTAAAATTTTGTAAAATCAATTATCCTTTTATATTGTTTATGAGTAGACATTATTTAATTTGGTGGAAGAGGATGCCCTTAATGAGGGGATAGCAGTGTGAAAGAAGAAGAATATCCAATTCACAGAGTTTAAAGGTTTAAAGGCCGCTCATGTATGGCAGAGGCAAGGGACAGTGACATTGTCCTATCTAGCAGGACAATGCCTTAGAGGCTGACCATATGATCAGCGCCCAAGCCCCATCTCCATCCAAGCTAGGACCAAGGAGGGTCAGGCAATGGTTGCTGATGACTCATCAGATATACCTAGTCCTATAGGCTCACCCAAACCCCGTATCCTTAGCTCATAAGGATTGTGAGGTTGCAGCGACCAAAGGAACAAACTAGTTTGAGCGGGACTCTAACCCCAGTCTGGCAATCACCAGCCAGGGACGTTACTACATAGGCAACCGTAACCCTTGAAGGAGGTGTTCAGCAGTAGATTCCAATAGCCAGAGAACTAGGTCTGTTATGCAAGAAATCTTCGTCCCAGTATTTTATGCATTTATTTCATTTACGTGCTTACACAGTTTCTGCATTTTTGAAATTTCTGTCATATATAAATGATTTTCTTTAACCAGAAAAATTCTCATAATTGCCTTTTGATATGCAACTGCAATAGCAATTAGCAGTATTCTAGATATTGTACAAAAATGAAAGTTAGACCCAATTATACTGGATATAGCAATCTCGTATATCATTAAAAAATAACTAACTTTTTTCTTGTTAGTACAAACTTTAATCAGCTTTCCAGCTTTTGATTACTGTCATCATTGCTTTCAAAATAAGATTAATTTCACATGAGAACAACAAAATATTGTTTATTTAAGTAATTTTAAAATAACGATCCTATAGAAAGACAATTAGAACACTTATAATTAGCAGTTTATTCTAACTAGGTTCCATGGAAGAAAATAAAAAATAAAATCTCTACAAAATATAATCTTTTAAAATGCTCCAGTGATTTTAAATATCAACTTAAATACAGGAACAAAATACCTTATAAATTTTGATAAGGAATCCTCTGTTGTTCTTTAGGATTAAACAGCTTTTCTATAAATGTTATTTTCATTCCATCTGAATAGTGATTAATTTTGCCATTAAACCAAAAGAAATTTTTTCTTTGTACAATGATCTTCAGGAAAAACGAAGCACCACTGTAATACAATTATTAAGAGTAATGAACATTTTAGAATACAAAAACTATAGCTTTAAATGTTTCCGATGCATATTATGTTTTTGAAATTTCTAAATATATGCAATTATATCTTTGTTTCATATACCAAATTTTGTAACGTTTACATATACTTTGAAATGTGTAATAAATATATATTTACAACACAACAACAAACACAGACGTTCCTAGTCCATTACAGGACAATGGCCTCAGACATGTCAATTCATGCTTGGGGTTTGGCCAGTTTTCATTCACTATACTGGCCAGTGTAGATTGCTGATGATAATAGATTTTCGTCTGATCGCTCACAGCAAACCAACTTAGTATGAATGATTAGTGCAGCTTTGCTGATCATGACGATACACAAACCCTTTCACCACGTTAAGGTATCCCGTTAAAGTATAGCCTAATTTTCACAAAAACCTGATGCACGATTTATCCCTAAGTATCTGTTTAAAGAGAATATCACGAGAGAGAGAGAGAGAGAGAGAGAGAGAGAGAGAGAGAGAGAGAGAGAGAGAGAGAGAGAGAGAATATTCCTCTCGGAAGGAACATAAACATCCAAACGTTAATAGGACGGAGTAATGAGGCGCCAGCTACTTTGCAATGAGTCATGAGATAAGCGACCTAAAACTGCAAGGAGAGAAATGTGTCTGGCGATACCAGGGGTTAATTGCATCCGAGAATTAAGAAAACGATCTCGTTGGCTTTAAACATTTCGTGGAACAATTTGCATTTACTCAAGATGAGTAAATGTTACTTAAGCTCGAATTGTTGATAAGGTATAGAAAGTATATTGGGAGGGAAGTTGGTTGATTTGATAAAAATTGTTTAAATTAGTTAAAAGAGAGAGAGAGAGAGAGAGAGAGAGAGAGAGAGAGAGAGAGAGAGAGAGAGAGAGAGAGAGAGAGAGAGAGAGAGAGAGAGTGAAAAGGATTTTGGATGTCTCTAAGACTTGTTAGTCCATCCCCGAAGACTCCATTTGCTCACGGATAAAAAGAATTAGTTTAAACGTTTAGAGATTGTATGACCTCGTGTGTGTGTGTGTGTGTGTGTGTATGTGTGCGTGTGATAGAGAGAGAGAGTCTTTTTCGGTTTCACAATGTACTCATAATTATAATGGACAGCAAAGGAACTTTTAAATTACCAATCATGTTTCAACCACATACTTTCAGTTTAAGAGGTAAGAGATAAAGAGATAAAATTACAGAGCTAACAAACAGTCAGCAAGGGAAGTATTAAATCACCAATTAAGCGAAGTTTAACTTATAAATGGAAGACTCAGGTAGAGTAACAACTATTATCTTTACAACCTTACTTGAAGCTTATGTTAGGAAGTCTTGTCTTAGATTTAAACACTATAGTGATATAAATCCATGGAGTCTGGCCAAGGGGAAATCCTCCGACCATAGCGTAAGCCTTAACTATCAATTTACTGATAAAGGAAACCGACATTCCAAATCTTTTTATGAAGGTATGTGTGGTGTAATGCTGTCTGCATCCATAAATGGTACGAATATTCTTAGGAAGGTAAAATAAATTAATTTAATCTTTTCACTATGATACTTTCTATAGTTTTATTGTTTGTTAAATCAGTAGTATGTTCAGGATAGATGATAACATATAGATGTTATACAAATGTTATTAAGGCCTAAGAGCGCACTTCTAAGCTTAACAGTTTTATCATAAACATTTGATCTGTGCACCTCCGTCATGTCTGAACCTATGATTGTAATTCCTTAATCTTTTTTTTTTTTTTTTATTTTCCCACAATATCCTGGCATACATAAACCTAGGTCAGTTAATGCGTGATATGTCACTTCATTCTACAGTAGAATTTCCAACCATTCTCATCACACTCTAGAACTATTACGTCTCACAAAATTCCTCAAGCTTAGATCAGAACCTCCCTCTCCTACGCCTCTCAGCTCTTTATTTTTTCATGTTCTAAGTTTAGTTTACTTTCGGAATAGTCACTCCATCGACTTAGTGCTGCATTCACTCTATCTGCATATTTGGTTTAAAAAATATATTTGCCCCTAAAAGATTGGTACTTTAATTCAACTTATTTTCTTATTTCTCTCGTATGTATGTATGTGTGTGCGCGCGTATTAGCGGAAAAGTTTAAAATTCCAGTACTTTGTAGAAACCCTAAGTACTCTTTAGAATACCTGGCAGTTTTAGGCAAAGTATGAAATAATTTTGATTAGATCAGACATTACACACTCTACCTATGCAATTTCTAAAATACTTAGATATTCTACAGAACGCATCAGTGTGCTTAGGTAAAGTATATATTAACAGAGGTTTAACAATTTAATAGGACGCTTGGGTCAATAACTTTTAATGCTTGAAACCTTCTGGTTTGATAAATCTCGCTCAGTGTCTGACTGTAAGATGGATGGTGTGCCAATAGTAGTAAATATATCAGTTAAGTTTAAAGCTACCTCCTCAGCTCGCTTAGTCTCGAGTGTTTTAAGAACTACAAATTTTGTAGGTGATCCCGGTAGACTAAAATAATTTTTCCATCTTGATTTTGAATATCAGTTAGATCAAGTTGACATTGAGAATTAAATTCCTGGGAAATTATTATTGGCTTCACAGCCATTTCTTTTAATATTCCTTTATGCGTTTGTTGATATGACACTCATAGCTTGAAGAAATAATTCTATATCTGAGTTAGTTAAATCCTATTATACTGGGGCGATAATTCCTTGATCATACAGTCTCTACCTCCATGACCTAGTGATACATGTGCTTTATACAGTACATCAAATGGTTAACTATCCGCTACATATATCATAATGGTAGTACCATCCTCCTTATATAGCTGAATGACCTGTTTCTGCTACACTTCCATTATGCCATACTTGTTCAGCAACCAATAATGGCGAGGGACTTTCTTTACTGCAGCTTTAGAATTTCTAATTTCATCTAATTAATGTTGATAGTGTTTATGTTAATGCAACTTTTTCTGGCAGAACCTTGTTTATTTCAAATTTCTTGATAAAAGTTGCAACTTCAACACTGTAGTTACTCATTTCCATTCTGAATGATAGTGAAGAAAATATCCCATTACTTGTAAGCAGCCAATGAGAAAATGGCTATATTACTCATTAAGCGTTTAATGAAGTAAATGATCTTTTACCTTGTTAAGAGGAATAATAGAACAGCAGATACAATTTAATTAGCTATTTCCCTTTGCCTTGTTTCACACTTTGCCCAAGGAGTAATTGGTGTTCTATAAAATACCTAGATGTGTTGAATTCTTACTGGTATATACTGTACTTCACTTGCAGATATTTGCCATTTTACATGATTCCTAGATACTCTATAAAAAAAATAGATTTTAAAATTTACCGCTAACACACACTCACACACACACACACACGTATATATATATATATATATATATATATATATATATATATATATATATATATATATATATATATATATATATACATTTGTATATGTGTGTGTGGGTGTGTGTATGTGTGTATATATATCTGTATGTTTGTGTATATATATATATATATATATATATATATATATATATATATATATATATATATATATATATATATATATATATATATATATATATATATATATATATAAATTTCTATACATGAAAATACTAAGCCTCTTGAAGTCTGGCAGGATTTCAGCAACTCTCTCTGTATCATATTGATTAGCAATTTTCGATACCTCAGTTTCAATTAGACCGGTCCCTTTCCTCTCGTGCAAGATTAAATCTAACGGGAAACAGGAAAATACCAAATCTTTTCTATACATTATTTCATGAATATAAGACATTCAGGTTAATGCGCATACATTATGTGTACTGTATATACAGCATATATATATATATATATATATATATATATATATATATATATATATATATATATATATATATATATATATATATATATATATATATATATATATATATATATATATATGTGTGTGTGTGTGTGTGTGTGTATATAACGGATTTTGAGCGAAGCGAAAAATCTATTTTTGGGTGAGATAGCCATGTCGTCCTGATGGAAGTTCCTATAGGGTAGCTTCCTAGGGTATATTACAACTACGGCGATATTCCCAGAGAATTTACCTTAAGGTACCAGAATTCTAAATCCTGGAGCGAGTATCCCTCGTGAAAGGGATATCGCGACATATCAGAGGACGTATTCTAGACACGTCACATGGCAATCTACTACCTAAATAGAGATTCGTCTCGTAGGAGGGAGATTGACGAGATACGAATTCGGGAAGAAAAAGGGGGAGCCGCTCCCAAGGCCTCCCAATCCCCCGATTCGTATGCGTGCCTGGCGCCAATCCTGGCGCCATCTGTATTCCTTGTAGCGTACACGAGGTGCTACAGATACTGTATGTAGGGAGGGGTCCTACAGCCCTTTCTTAGAAAGGCAAGGGCGGGTCCATCAGGACGACATGGCTATCTCACCCAAAAATAGATTTTTCGCTTCGCTCAAAATCCGTTTTTTGGGCTCAAGCCATGTCGTCCTGATGGAAGTGTACCAGAGCATTACTGTATCTGTGGATTCTCAGAACGTGCCGTACTCCCCGGAGATATTTATTCCCGGTCGACTAGACCTAGAGACCTAAGATGTTACCGTTATACATCTTTTCAACTAACTATAAACTATGTTAGAGCTTCCTGCCCCCTACAGGGAAGAGTCCTACTAGACTCTGGAAAGTCTCGAAGAGTACATATATCTATGTATGAATCTCAGGCAAGCTAATATAGTGGCCTCGCCCTATATTAAGTAAAGCATAGTTTGTATAGAACTACTGCGTCAATATATTGACCAGTCATCCGCACAATACTTGTATTGGACAAAGGTTTATATCCGCATAGGAAGAAACTAATAAAACCGCCCTCGTCCCTTTATGGGACGGAGTCCTCCCATTAGGGGACTTACATAAACCAATGCAACATAGCTTGCAAAACAGAACAATTCTATCAGAATTATCCCAGATAAGATACATAGAATTAAATGCTCAATTATACCAATAAATTGACACAGGTGAAAGAGACGCAAGGTTCTCAAGAACAAGTTTATTGACAGATAATAAACAGACAGGTTAACAACAAATATATATATTTATATAAAAGGGGATAACCCAAAACTTTAAGCATAAGTATGATAGTAAACAGAACTTGTTTATCTGAAAGAAAAACCATTAAACACCATTTTAATGAGATACCAAGGTATCAAGTCATAAAAAATCTGTATTACAAATCAATCACATTAGCGTTAGAAACGCTTGGCACACATGTCTGAACTTATGCAAGGTTCACCTTTGAAGGAAGGAACAGTCTATATGGGCACTTGGTGCCCTCATTTTAGTTTGTAGTACAGTATGTACCTACACACTCACCCTGGACTTAATCGTCCCAATTAAGACCACTGTTCCTCGCAGAGTTAAACAGTAGGGTTAACTACACGACCCACTGCTACCACAGATCTCTTAAGTTCCTCTACTTGCTTCGCATAGTGGCGAAAGAACACCCTGGAAGATTTCCAGCCCGTGTATGAACGGAGATGTTCAAAATCCATACAATTAAAGAAATTTAGGGATGAGGCAACTTTCCTCGGATCGTGACCTGCGGGTGTACTGTCAGGATCCGCTCTGCGAATAAAATATGTCATTTTCGCTCTGAGTTGATTCAGAGATAAATTTGAGCCTGATGTTTCTCCCCTGAATAGTTGACTACCCTTGAAGTCTGAAGTTCTACGAAGATAGACCTTTAGGCATTCTACTGGACATAGAGATGCATCTTCTTTCAGAGGGCAGATTCTCCAGGGACCCCACCTGTTGGTGGGTAACTCATTCTTGGCGAGAAACGTAGGATCCGGAAACAGGTTCAGCTCCCCCCCATCCAGGAACTGAACACGACCTGCCTCTCTCGAGAGGGCTACGATCTCACTAACCCTGGCCCCGGACGCGAGTGCAAATAGGAAAATAACTTTTTGCGTTAAATCCTTTAACGCACATTCTTCATTGCTCAACAGGGAGGCGAAATGAAGAACTTTGTCTAAAGACCATGAAATGGGCTTTGGAGGTGCTGAAGGTCTGAGCCTAGCGCAGGCTTTCGGAACTTTATTAAAGATCTCGTTACCTAGGTCGATCTGGAAGGCAAATAAAATGGGTCTCATCAAAGCCGATTTACATACTGAAATCGTGTTAGCTGCCAATCCTTGGCCATGGAGGTGGATGAAGAAAGATAAGCAGAAGTCTGTTGAGATCTCCTGCGGATTCTTTGCCTTTACAAAGGCCACCCACTTTCTCCAAGATGACTCATATTGCCTTCTAGTCGATTTGCACTTGTATTCCTCTAGGAAGTCTATGCTAGCTCTCGAAATCCCGAAACGCTTTCTCACCGCTAGGGCGAGAAAATCATGAGCTGCAGGGTCTGGGTTTTCTGTAATGAAGCGCAGACAGTCGACTTCTGGACTCGCTGGGTCAGAACTGGATGTGGTAGCGGCACGAACTTCATCTGTAGTTCCAACGCCAAGGGGAACCACATACTGTTCGCCCACTTGTGGGCCACTATTGCCGCTACCCCCTTGAAGGATCTCAGTTTGTTGAGGACCCTCAACAGAAGGTTGTGAGGAGGGAACAGATAAATCCTGGACCACCTGTTCCAGTCGAGGGACATTGCGTCCACTGCTTCCGCTAAGGGGTCCTCGTACGGGGACACGTACAGGGGCAACTTCTTGTTGTCTTTCGTCGCAAAGAGGTCTATTTGCAGTTCTGGGACTTGATTCAGAATGAAGGAAAATGATCCTGCGTCTAAGGACCATTCCGACTCTATCGGTGTGAACCTGGATAGAGCGTCCGCTGTCACATTGCGGACTCCTTGAAGGTGAACTGCCGACAGGTACCACTTCTTCTTTTCTGCCAATCGGAAAATGGCTAACATCACTTGGTTGAGAGGTGGTGACCTCGACCCTTGTCGATTCAAGCATCTCACAACCACCTCGCTGTCTGTCACCAATCTTATGTGGATCGAGTGACGCGGGGAGACTTTCTTTAAGGTAAGGAGCACTGCCATAGCTTCTAGAAAGTTTATATGAAAGGTCCTGAATAGCTTGGACCAAGTCCCCTGGACTTTTTTCCGATGAGAGTGACCTCCCCATCCCTCCTTTGAGGCGTCTGAGTGAATCGTCATCGACGGGGGAGGTGGCTGAAGAAGAACCGACTTCTTTAGATGTCTGGCTTGGGACCAAGGTCTGAGAAGAGTACGTAGCCGAGGCGGCACTGGTCTTCTCAGGTCTCTTCGCGCGTTTGATGCATACCTTCTCCAAACTCCGGTTGCATCCTTTAGCTGTGCTCTTAGCACTGGGTCTGTCACTGAAGCAAACTGGAGAGAGCCTAGTGCCCTCTCCTGTTCGCGTCTTGATATCCTTTTGGAATCTAGAAGTCTCTTGACAGAGCCCGCTATCTCCTTCCTTTTCTTCATTGGGATGGAGAAACTGTGTGACAAAAGGTCCCAATGGATTCCCAGCCACTGGAACTTTTGGGATGGAGAAAGTCGAGACTTTTTCTTGTTGATCTTGAAGCCTAGGTACTCTAGGAACTGGATCACCTGACTGGAAGCTTGTAAGCATTCGGTCTCGGATGCTGCCCACACCAGCCAGTCGTCCAGGTAGGCTACTACCTGAATTCCCTTTAGGCGTAATTGTTTGAGAGCTGCGCTCGCAAGCTTCGTGAAAATCCTTGGGGCTATGTTTAGCCCGAATGGCATGGCTCTGAAGGCGTACAGTTTCCGTTGTAGCCTGAACCCTAGGTAGGGGGAGAGTCGACGGCTGATTGGGATGTGCCAATAGGCGTCTGACAAGTCTATAGAGACTGAGTATGCCCTCTTGGGCAGTAAGGTCCTTATGTGTTGCAGTGTTAGCATCTTGAATTTGCAATTCACTATGAACTTGTTGAGTGGTGACAAGTCCAGAATGACTCTGAGCTTTTCCGAGTCTTTCTTGGGAACACAAAACAGCCTCCCTTGGAATTTGATGGACTTCACCTTTCGGATCACATTTTTCTCCAACAGTTCTTGAACGTACTCCTCCAAAATGGGGGTGGAGTGTTGGAAAAACCGAAGGCATGGGGGTGGAGTGCTGTACCAGCTCCAACCCAGTCCATTCTTGAGTAGGCTTTGGGCCCAGGGATCGAAGGTCCAGCGATCCCAAAATTTCATTAGTCTCCCTCCTACCGGTATCGTTTCACTTGGACTGCCGTCCTGAGGTCTTGCCTCCCTGACCACGACCACCTCTGAATCCCCTTCCCCTTGAGGGGCGCCTAGACGAGCCTCTGGCTGCTCCTCTAGGCTTTGCACGAAAGGAAGAAGACTGTCCTTCGAACGTTGGGGTGAATGTGGTTGACTGACCTGGCACAGCCTGGGGTACCCACTGAAAAGTAGTCGGGGTTTGTGCCACCATCTGGGGCACTGGAGGCAAAGGCAATTGCAGTTGCTGTTGCTGTCTATAAGGCTTGGCTGGCCGAGACGGTAGCCTAGTCCTCATATTCTTCCTCTTTGGTTGAGGACCCTCATCCGGGGAAGATTTTCTTTTGATAGCCAGGCCCCACTTCTGGAGAAGGTTTCTATTCTCCACGGCGGCCTTATCAACAACCTCTTTGACCACATCGGTAGGGAAAAGGTCTTTTCCCCAAATGTTGGAGGATATTAACTTCCTTGGCTCGTGTCTCACCGAAGCCCCGGTGAACACGAACTCCCTGCAAGCTCTCCTTGCCTTGACGAAGCCATAAAGGTCCTTCGTCACTGTGGCTAGGTGAGACTTAGCCACAACCATGAACATTTCATGGACCTTAGGGTCACTTGCCATCGTCTCAAGAGTAGTCTGATGAGACATTGAGGCAGCCAGTCTTTCTTTTGTCTCGAACTCTCTTCGTAAAAGAAATTCGGACAACTTGGGGAGGTCCTCGCCGAATTGCCGTCCGGCAATATCAGCCTCCAACTTTCCCACTGAGAATGTCAGATGGACATCCTTCCAGTCCTTGTGGTCCATAGGCAGAGCCAGCGACAAGGGTTTACACTCCTCCAGGGAGGGGCAAGGCTTGCCGGCCTCGATTGCCTTTAGGACAGCCGCAAACCCTTTTTGTAAAAAGGGGAAGGCTCTATCAGAAGAGGACACAAAAGAAGGGAGCTTCTTGCTCAATGCTGCTACCTTCGAATTCGAGAAGCCCCTCTCTTTCATCGAGGATGAAAGTAGGGCTTGAGCCTTAGCATGGTCCATAATAATGACCTCTTTCGGCTCTGTCTCCTCCCTTGAAGCTGGTTCTTTTCTCAGCCGGACATAGCAGTCCGGATATGATGCCTTGCTGGGCCAGAATTCTACCTCCTCTAGGAGAACTGAACCCAGCTTATCCGAAATGACGATCTTACCAGTCGTCATTGGCATGTGCTCAGCATACCTCCATGGGTTAGCATCTGAGCATATGGGAAGGTCTTTCACATTGAGCCTTTTCCGGGGCCCATGTGATTCTGCTAGGGACTGCATACGCAGTTCCATTGCAGCCGCCTTCTCCTGATTCTCCTTCTGCATTTGTTGGATCATTCCAACAATCGAAGAGAGGGCCTGTCCCAGTTCTACTGGGAGACCAGCGGATGTTGAGGGGATGGGCTCCGGCATCTGAACCGGAGTAGCCGACACCTCGTCGACCCCATCCTCTGCGACATCCGGGGTTTGAACTTGATCCTGACCTTCTGCCAGGAGGTCTTCTTCCAAACCTTCGTCCACATCCGACATCCTGTCACACAACTGGATGTCTTGCATCGCATCTGCGACTTCCTCGTCCACCTGGACTAGGTCTTGGGGGATCTCCTCTTGAGGCTGGGGAATCACTGCTTCAGCTGATGCCTGGGGAAAAAGATACGCCCTCATCTTCTCACTAGGAAGATAAGGGCCAGAGGTGTTCTTCTTGAAGCCCCTTACCCAAGTACGGAGCTTTTCCCTAGCTATATCCCTTGATTCCGCCGTTCTAGGGGAATCAAAAGCCTCAGTAATCAGGTTAGTGCATACAGTACATACCTGAGGGTCCCAATACTGGAGATCATCCTTGGAGACAGCGCATGCTGCGTGTCTCCTACAACACTCATGTCCGCAGAGGTTCCTGCTACGGACATTGCAGAAAACATTTCCGCACTTCGGAGGGTCCTCCTGTAAAGAGAAAAAATTTCCATGAGTATCAAGTGAACTATGTATCACTAGATATGCATAGTATAGCATAACAATTCATAAAGGAAAGACACACACTTGTGTTTCCCTCACAACCCATTGTTGCAGCTTTCCAGATAATAAAATCAAAATTGGTTTATCTCTACTAGAGTAACCAATGCAAGGTTTCCAGAGGAAACAGGTGGAGCTCACACCTAGGCAATGATTTTAAAATCCTGGATAATAGACGGGGAAGACTCTGCTTCCTGTCTGAGGGCAACAGCAAAGGGCTGTGCAAGAAAACACAATAGTGTTAGAAGATACAGTGCTGTACCTAAACTTTTACTATAGTTTTCTTCTTACTGTATATGTTATACAGAAGAATACTAGTACAGTATAGGAGGATGTGTGCCGGCCTGCCTTTGCCGGCCGGCACACACCACAATTAGCTTTAAAGTATACTACTTAACAGCTATAGGGCGGCAGCCTTCTGGTTCAAATGCCTGTGCCGGGGGCAGTAGCTGCCGGCCAGCAACAGCCAGTGTTGGCCGGCAATGACTGCCGGCCAGTAACTACACAAGGTAGTACCTAGCTGCCGGCCACACTCTTGGTGACCGGCAGACAAGGACTGACATAAGCCGGCCGGCAAAGGTACAAGACCGATGCCAGCCGGCAGCAAAAGAACCAGAAGACTACACCTGCCCGGCTGTCTGCCTCATAGGCCGGCAGCCGGGACAGGTACAGCACTAGAAGAAAATAGAATGGATGCCGGGATAAGAGTGTACACGACCCCCCAAGCCCGGCAACCGAAAGAGTGCATATAAGGAAGGGGAGAAACTTAATTCAGGCTTCCTTGACCAATGCCGTCCGGCTCTGTCGGCAGGCATGGATGAGGGACCAAGAGAGGTCCGGGCAGCACTCGAAAACATAAGACCCTTGCCGGCCAGCATCTCAGCCGGCCGGCAATGGCCTTAGTCAATTCCATATCCCAACCTATACTAGGTCCAGAAGTAGAATGACGTACAGTACAGTAATACCCCTGCCAGCCAGCTCTGCCGGCCGGCAAGGTACAGTACAGTAATGGCAAGGCCATTACGGAGATAGAGGGGGAAGGGACAAAAGGGTCCTGCCAACCTTGCTTTAGTGACAGATCACCCGCAGCCAAGAACTCTGTCTTAGCCTAAGGGAGATCTAAGGGAAAGGGCCAGCAATACTTGCCAGCTTCCCAAAGCACCAAAGCAAGGAAGGCGTTGCTATTCCCAAGGGAAGATTTTATCCTCCCCAAGAACAGCAACAGGACTTAGTCTGGTCGATCACAAAAGGAGGAATCATACTACAGAAACCTTCGATAGTGACCTAAGGGAGCTAAGCTCCCTTTATAAGTGTTAGGTCAGCGAGGGGAACTCTGCCCCAAGCCAGACAACACGGACTCAGACTAAAAAACTCTGTTGTTCTGTCCCTCTTTGAACCAGACTCTGCTGGAACAGGAAGGTACAGTAACACCCTAGTATAGTTTTATCGAAAATAAATTCGGAAAAAACCACTTAGGGATAAGCCCAAGGCTTAAACAGAGGGAAAGGGATTGCATACCTTCTCCGAAGAAAAGAAAGCAACCGGGGAGAATAATAAAGTATACTAAGGCTCCATAAGCAATTAACCTAGGCACCAAGAGAATCGATTACCTAATTCACCGAAACTCTCACGTATACAATCTTGGAAATATTCCACACAGTCTAAAATGTATAAAATATAGCCTAAAGCTTTAATAAACTTTTAATTACACTCGGAAAAACCAAAATCATGCATTAAGTACTAGGACCAAACGACTAGGCTACATGGCCTAGCGTAGGCCAGAATGGCGAATACTTCGCCAATAATACTAAGCACGAAAGGAAATCCTATGTAAAGCTAAATAGCTAAAATTTATTAAGCAAAACAACCAGGAATGTCACTCTGACTAACTAATTTATACCTAGCGAGTGACAGTGTCCAGGACACCTCTGGTAGGCTACGGCTCTTGTATCAAAGATTAATCCTATTAATCACTCAAAATTTTACCAAGAGCCTACATTTATACATAACAGACACTATACTCAACTTATCCGAGGCCAACGAAGACGGAGAAGCCATGAAAAGTTGAATAAATCCAAGATTTGCGAGAAAAACAGGAAAAAACACCGAGTTGTTAAGCTACGCAAAAAGGAATACAGATGGCGCCAGGATTGGCGCCAGGCACGCATACGAATCGGGGGATTGGGAGGCCTTGGGAGCGGCTCCCCCTTTTTCTTCCCGAATTCGTATCTCGTCAATCTCCCTCCTACGAGACGAATCTCTATTTAGGTAGTAGATTGCCATGTGACGTGTCTAGAATACGTCCTCTGATATGTCGCGATATCCCTTTCACGAGGGATACTCGCTCCAGGAGTTAGAATTCTGGTACCTTAAGGTAAATTCTCTGGGAATATCGCCGTAGTTGTAATATACCCTAGGAAGCTACCCTATAGGAACTTCCATCAGGACGACATGGCTTGAGCCCAAAAATATATTTATATATATATATATATATATATATATATATATATATATATATATATATATATATATATATATATATATACACACAACAACAATAACAGCAAATGCAGCTGCATTTAGTCCACTGCAGGACAAAGGCCTCAGACATGTCCATGTTTATGTCTGGGTGTTTGGCCATTTCGTCACCATTTCAGTTCAGTGGATTGTCCGGAGCTTTCATCAGGGCTGGGGTTTTTTTGACATGTCATATCTCCCAATTCATCATCACGCTGGCCAACTGTGGATTGGTGATGGTGGGAGACCTTTGTCTAATCGCTCATGGCAAACCAACCTAGTATGGGTGACCCTGATTATAACAGCTTTGCTGATCAAGGCGATACACAGACCCTATTATCACGTTAAGGTATCCCCACTCAGAAAGGGATCTCTCTCTCTCTCTCTCTCTCTCTCTCTCTCTCTCTCTCTCTCTCTCTCTCTCTCTCTCTATATATATATATATATATATATATATATATATATATATATATATATATATATATATATATATATATATATATATATATATATATATTTATACATATACATATATATATATATATATATATATATATATATATATATATATATATATATATATATATATTCATACATATGAATATATATATATATATATATATATATATATATATATATATATATATATATATATATATATATATATATATATATCAATTGTTCATGAAATTAAAAATGAGTAAAATTCATATTTAGAATATAAACTTAAAGAACTCACTAATGTATATTTCTTTTGGGATCAATTTAATTTCTATACATTATTCTCTCTACCGTTAGGAGGAAATTAAGTGATATATTACTCCAAACATAAATTAATGTATATCTATAACTGGAGCATTAATGATTTAGCAAATATTGTCTAAATAAAAGGGAGTTTATTAAACCCCTTTAAATACACCATGTCAAGAATTAGGAATCCGTTAAAAAGCTCTTTTATTATGTGCAGAATTCAAATACTTAGCACACATATTCAAGAAATGGAAAATCTATGAATATAAGAATTATGATAAAAGATAAGTAAATTTGATACATGGTTTATATAATAAGCAAATAAACTAAATAATGTTGTCCATTGCCTTTATGACATCAACAGTAAGTAAATCAGTATTATTCTAATGCGAGGTATAGGTAATGTTATATGGCATCTAAGGTTCTTTCCCTTCATGCAGAGACAGGACAATAACAGCTCAAGGGTATTCATTTGAAGTCCTGGCCCCCTTGAAGATCTGTCCCTGTTAAGTTCAGCGCTGTAATCCACTTCCTCAGAATATGGACCTGTTTTATGCCTACATCGTTTTTGTAATATCAAATTAGTACCTTTCGT
>NC_090731.1:152227643-152340143 GCF_036898095.1 Palaemon carinicauda
CTGAATCAGTATACGGAAAATTTAGATATTATTAAAGGTACATCCAAACGATAAGAGAAAGTTTATCTTTTGCTTATCGATGTATCAAATAACATGTTTAGAAATATTCAAATCTATATAAAAGCAAACATTTCAATTAATGATTTGATGAAAATAGATTTATCAAAGATGCGAAGAGATAAGAAAAAATGTATTTGAAAATGAATGGATAACGTTATTGGGAAATGACAAAAACTTACAGATATCATTCAATATATAGAGTAGTGAAATTTTCTAAATGATAAAAACAAGCAGATATTTTCCAGCAACATGCATACAAACGCACACGCTCATTACAAGCTGGATTTCATTACAGAAAAGAAGTCATCGGTGTAGGGTACAACTATCGTATTTCCCATGCCAGACAGAAGTTACGCAAAGGGTTATGGGCTCCATGGTGAGAGAAAATACCTCATAAAGGGTAAAGCTTCTTATCGGAGAACAAAAGCAATATACACTCACTCACTATGTCAGGTGAGCGATGTAAATAAAAAATGCTGGATTTGACCGATCGTCAGGTCGTGGGATTTTCAGCCCTGTATTTTGAAATGATATTGTCATCTTTACCGAAAAAAAGGTAAGTCTTGGAAGCGTTGAATATGGTTTGTTTAAGGTAGGCACTTGTAAAGACAAAAGTGGAAGCTGCGTTCAAAATAACGTGGGATAATAAGGATTATGTTTAGAGCCAAGTAAGGGTAGCCTTCTTGTATTTGGGACTTGAAAATGTAGAAAAAGAGTGGCCATATATTCTATATTTTACTATAAATGTGATTTTTCTTTTCAATTATGAGTTTGTATGACTCGTGGATGTTAAAGAATAGGTGAAAAGATATATCGTTGGTGAGGTTGAATCAGTACAAGGCTAGGTTTGGAGAACATGAAAATGTAGTTGTCTGATAATTTGTATGTAAATTTGGGAAACAAAAATGTTTCTGGTATATCTTTAAAGTATAGAATTTATAGAATTACATAAAAATTGACAATTTCTTGTGAAAACTATATTTATGAAACTGGTTTTATTGAATGAAATGGAAGTTTATAAACAATATTTATGTAAGTATTTTTAAAAAGGAATACATTTTGCTAGATTCTGCGTTAGCATAATGTAGATGTGAAAGCAAGTAAAGCTATATAAAGGTAAGGGAGGAGTTACTCGGGCTATGCGAGATGATGGTTTTAAAATAGAACTTTAAGAATACAAGTGACAAGTAAGTTTGATAAAAAAAAATTATTAAGATAGTAAATAAGGAGAGAATTTTTGGATTATGAGCGAGAGTTAAAATTGCACGGGTGGAAGGAACATACAAGTAGCTTATAACATTCAACATTTAATCATATATTATATTATTACTAGATAAGCTACAACCCTAGTTGGAAAAGCAGGATGCTATAAGCCCAAGGGCTCCAACAGGAAAAACTATCCCCGTGAGGAAAGGAAACAAGGAAATAAATAAACTTCAAAGAGAAGTTATGAATAATTAAAATAAAATGTTTTAAGAAAAGTAACAACATTAAATTAAATCTTTCATATATAAACAATAAAAACGTAAAAAAAAACAAGAAGAAGAGAAATAAGATGAAATAGTGTGCCTGAGTGTACCCTCAAGCAAGAGAACTATCCCAAGACAGTGGAAGACCATGACACAAAGGCTATGACACTACCTAAGACTAGAGAACAATGGTTTGATTTTGGAGTGTCCTTCTCCTAAAAGAGCTGCTTACCATAGCTAAAGTCTCTTCAACCTTTACCAAGAAGAAGGTAGTCACTGGACAATTACAGTGTAGTAGTTAACCCCATAAGTGAAGAATTGTTTGGCAATCTCAGTGTCGTCAGACGTCTGAGGACAGAGGAGAATGTGGAAAAATTACGCCAGACTATTCGGTGTATGCGTAGGCAAAGGGAAAATGTATCTCAATGGGAGGCTGGTGCCCTGGCCAGTCTACTACTTACCTATGGATACATGAAGTGTTTGACCATTGAGAAGGGTAAGCCGTATGAATAAAAGCATCGAGTAATGGCAAGGAAGTCGGGGGCTATTTGATATGTATTTGTTTGACAGAGAAAAGTGTCATGAATAGGCATACAGGAGAATGACTAGGGTAGTCAAAGAAAAAAAAAATTGAGAGTTGAGTATAGATCAATTTGTCATTTATCTATCGTGTTTTCTTATATGCCGATATAGATTTTCTTTTCGGCAGACCTTATTTTGTCAAAAGCAACGACAATCATATATTATATTATTACTAGATAAGCTACAACCCTATGTATGTATGTATTATGGCAAAAATTGACACTGGTACTTGTGCGTCTGACAACCTGCATAAGAACAACACTGTGGTAAGCATGGAACCAATGTGGATACGTTCATTCTTATTTGATATACTACCAATATAATTTGAAAGGAAAATATCTAATTTCCTCCACATTTCATGCATCTTAAAGTTTTATCTCGTGGAATTTTAGTTAAAAGGTAATGAATAGTCGAAGGGCATTATCACATTCAATTTCAATTTTGGTTTTATATATAAAATAAGTACACCAACTGATCTCTTGTGTAATTACTTCAAGATTTCATGACAGATTATCAACTTATAATATCCTATTTTAATGCACAGTATGATGTAAAACTATGAAAGCCATGTAGTAAGTCAATTGCAAAAGAAGCTTAATAGATTTTGCTTGTTTATGACATCTTTTATGTTCTGAGAATATTGTTTTCTTTTGTTTTCATGTGTGTCATACATCATTGGATGTTAATAATTTCTTTATAGCATTTTGTGATGATGGCGGCCGAATGTGATAACGTCCATGACTGGTGAACTCCAGACTGGGGTTGGAGTCCTGCTCAAACTCGTTAGATTCTTTGGTCGTTGCAACCTCACCATCCTTATGAGCTAAGGATGAGGGGTTTGGGGGAGCCTACGGGTATGCCTGCTGAGTCATCAGCAGCCATTGCCTGGCCTTCCCTAGTCCTAGCTTCGGTGGAGAAGGATGCTTGGGCGCCGATCATATGTAAATATGGTCAGTCTCTAGGGCATTGTCCTGCTCGATAGGGCAATGTTGCTGTCCTTTGCCTCTGCCATTCATGAGTGGCCTTTAAACCTTTAAGATGCAATAGTTCCTCCTTTACTTAAACCAGATGGCTCAGTCACTCGCTGTCCAAAGGAAAAGGCAACCCTTTTGACTGATGTTTTTGACAGTAAACAGAGTAATGAAAACCTTGAACTTCCTCATTCCTGTTTTCCTAAGGTTCAACTAACTAGTTTAGCTTTTCGATCTCGTGAAATTAAAGCTCTGTTGATGGACCTTGATGCTATGGAGGTGTAGACCCAAATGTTATTTTTCCTTTCTTTTTTTATAAAGAGAGCAGATTTCTTAGCTCCAAAGTTATCTGTTATCTTGCGCTAGTTAGTAAGAAGAGGAGCTTTTAGTACTTGTTGGAGAATTGGTAATGTTACTCCTCTATGTAAATGTGTTTGTGGTAGCTCAAGTCCCACTGATTATCAGCCAATTTCCATAACTCCCATATTATCTAAAGTTTTTGAACGTCTTCTGGCAAAACGTCTGGATAGGTTTGCTGACGGTAATCATCTATTCCCTAATTTGCAATTTGGTTTTCGTTAAGGCCTTGGAGCATGTGATGCCCTTCTTACAATCTCCAATGCTGTACAGAAATCCCTTGATTGTGGTCAGGAAATTCGTATGACTGGCCTTGATTTTAGTGCTGCCTTTGACCGTGTTAATCACGAGGCCCTTGTTTTCAAACTCAAACAGTGGGGAGTAGATGTATCGTTTCTTAGAATTATTATTGATTTTTTAAGTAATAGATCCCAAAGGGTTGTTGTTGATGGGCACCATAGTGAGTATATGAATGTGATATCCGGTGTTCCACAGGGTAGTGTTCTTGGCCCATTACTTTTCACACTATATACAGATGACATGTAATTTGGCCTAGAAAACAAGCTTTTTGCATATGCAGATGATACTACTCTCTTTGCATCAGTTCCATCCCCTGAATATAGATCTGGGCTTGGTGAATCCCTTAATAGAGATTTAGCTAAAATTAGTGCATGGTGCAATTTATGGGGTATGAAGTTGAATCCCAACAAAACTCAAAGTATGATTGTAAGTAGGTTAAGGACAGTGGCTCCTCAACATCCGGATCTTAGTATTGATAATGTTTCTTTACATTTGTATGACTCTTTTAAAATTTTAGGTGTGATTCTCTACAGCAAATTTACTTTTGAGAAACACATTCGATCTGTGTCTTCTTTAATTTCACAAAAAATTGGGTTATTGAGAAAATCTGTTAAGATTTTCGGTGATCAATGTATTCTGAAGAAGTGTTTTAATTCTTTCATTCTACCTTGTTTTGAGTATTGTTCTCCTGTCTGGTCTTCAGCTGCTGATTCTCATCTTAATTTGTTGGACAAAAACTTACGGTCTATTAAATTTCTTATTCCTGATCTAGATATTAATCTTTGGCACCGTCGTTCAATTAGGTCATTATGCATGTTGCATAAGAGTTTTCATAATTCTGACCATCCTTTACATTTAGATCTCCCTGGACAATTCTATCCTGTTCGTAATACTAA
This sequence comes from Palaemon carinicauda, assembly GCF_036898095.1. Taxonomy (NCBI): domain Eukaryota; kingdom Metazoa; phylum Arthropoda; class Malacostraca; order Decapoda; family Palaemonidae; genus Palaemon; species Palaemon carinicauda. Next base: position 152,232,279 of record NC_090731.1, read on the forward strand.
GCATGCAGTTAATTCTAATAGCCAGGCCTTCTTCAGCATGAGGCTCAATACTACACAGTATTCTAGAAGTTTTATTCCAGCTGTTACCACGTTGTGTAATGATCTTCCTAATTGGGTAGTTAAATCAGTAGAATTTCAAAAGTTCAAAGTTTGAGCTAATATTTTTATGTTGACCAGGCTGACATGAGTCTTTTTATAGTTTATATATAACATATCTGTTTTTGACGTTGTTAATAGTTTATATATGACATATCTGTTATGACGTTGTTACTGTTTTTAGAATGATTTATTGTTAATTTGTTCTCATCATTTATTTATTTCCTTATTTCCTTTCCTCACTGTGCTATTTTTTCCTATTGGATCCCTTGGGCTTATAGCATCTTTCTTTTCCAACTAGGGTTGTAGCATGACTAATAATAATAATAGATTTCCTTGTTTTAAGGCAAGCTAGTTATTATGGGACGTGACTCGGACCCATTAGAACAATGTTATTTTATGGTTACTTCAAACTTCTACATCTTTGTTTTTCGACTGATTTTTTTCATCTAAATACCATTTTAAAGAGAATTGTGTACATCAAAAGATTCTATTATTCATTCAAATAAATACATTATGCAACAAAATACGAATTACAGTCATGCAGTTCCATCACCATCTAAGCTCGATCTAATAACAGTATTAATTTGAATATCAAATATTAGCCATGTGTTACTCAATATCTTACTCAGACCAGCAAACAGAATTAATCAGTCATTTAGACAAACTAATTTCATCCTACTCCTTCTGACGTCATAAAGACGAGTTATTCTTAATAAAACTAAGGATTTAGTAATTAGACTTTTTTCCTCTAATAGAATGTTATAAAAACATCTTGTAAGGGACTTTTTATATGTTTTGAAAAAAAATATATAGCTAATTCCATTTAAACAAATAAATAAATTATTGAAAATATCTTCAGCTCCGTCCCCATAGAAGGCAATTTCATCGAAATTCGGTCGAGTTTTTCCCACAACCACGCATAAGTGATCGGAACTCCGCAATGGAATACATTCCAGACCTCTGATTGGCTGAAACATTTTTAATGTGGTTGGTTGTTGCCTTTGTTTACCATAGCTTCACACACAAACATACACACACACACACACACATCGTAGCCAAGACAATTATTCCTTCGATAATTTACATCACATGAAATGTAACAAAATACGATTTACAGTCATGTATTGTAGTTTCTTCTCTATATAAGCTCGATAAGATAATAGTATTCATTTGAATATCGAAGATTAGTCACGTGTTACTCAATGCCTTACTCAAACCAGCAAATAGAATTAATCAGTCATCTAGACAAGGTTTAGAGTTCGTCCTACTCCATATGACATTAAAAAGGAGCATTTTTAATAAAAAAAAAAAAATCACCATTTAGTAATTAGAATGTATCCCTCGGAAAGGAGTGTCTCCATATATGTAGAATCAGAAGAAAATATATTCCTAATCCCCTTAAAAAAATCTTCAGGTTTGTGCCCCCAAAAGCTAGAGCGTTTCAAAGCAATTTCATGTAAATTTCGGCAATTTTTTCGTACAGCAACGCATAAGTTCCCGGAACTCTCTCATAGCGGGACATTCCAGTCCTCTGATTGGCTGTATCTTTTCAGCTGTGATTGGTCGTTGCCTTTGTTTACAAATTCATACATACACATCTTACATCGTAGCCAGAACTCAATTCATTATACCTTCGAAAATTACATATTAATTTAGCTTACGTATTTGAACCAGACCCATTGTTTATTTCATTATAGGCCTACAATTAACAATATTTTGAGTTTGTATTCATAAAGATTATATTTTTTAAACTCTTTAATTTATGTACAATAAGTATAGGTATTTTACCTTTAAGCCAATTGATTTCATTCATAAAGTACGAGATTACATGACGTAACATACAACCACAAATCACAGCAGAGGACGAAACAGCCAATGAGACACCAGATATGCCCCGCCAAGGAGACGCAAAGGGTGAGAAGGTTACTCAGAATTATAGGCTGCTGTTGACAGACGAGTCAAGTTCACACCAGATATCTCGATGACACGTTCTGGTTATTCGGGTTTTTCGCCCTATTTCTGTGTGTATGTTATACAGCAATTGTATTTAAGATCCATTTTATAACGAAAAGATTGTTTTGGTTTTGTTTCCACAAGGACTGCAGCTTTTAAGTAATTTATCTGAAATATGTATACTGCTGGTACTTTACCCCTATTTTTATGACGACATGTTTCCTAATAAACATATGATTTAATTTATGTTTAATTTGAAATGTAACAAAATACGAATTAAAGATGTGGTGTTACTTCAGTATTTGAGCTAGGTATAGCCTATAACTGAAACCAAATAGAGAAGCAAAGACAAGATGCAAAATTCATCCTACTCTTGATGACGTCACAGACGATTTTTATACAATAATTATTTACTTGGTAATCAGAATCTATTCCTCTAATTGAAAATGCCATTAAAAGATCTTATAAAGGATTGTTTCCATATATTTTGAAGAAAATATATCTTTAATTCGCTTTAAAAAGAAAGTCATCAGCTGCACCTTACAGCAATTCAGAAGGCCTCGGAACTTCCCATCTTTGCTGTAAATTTCAGTCCTCTGATTGGCTATATCTTCCTCAAGTGTGATTGGCGACTGCCTTCGCTGTGCTGCCTTTGACTTACTATAGCCTAACAGACAAACAAACGCACATCTAACATTATAGCCAGAATACAGTCAAGTATTCCTTCGAATGTGACGTATTTATTTTACATATACTCTTCAACAAGATCCATTGTTTATTTATTAGTAAATTGATAATCATTTTGAGTTAATTTCCATATATTTTTTTTTAATTTCCAAGTCGAAATTGATCTGCAATAAGTATAGGTACTTCATCACTACCCAAGTAATTTCATTCATAAAATACGAGAATACATGACGTCACATACAACCACCAATCAGAGCTGAGAAGAATCAACCAATGAGACGCCAGATATTTCCCGCTAAAAGAAGGTTCCTCTCTATTATGAGTTGCTGTTGACAAAAGAGTTAAATTCACGCGAGGCAGCTTGCTTAAACGCTCTAGCTAAGGGGTATATTTCTTATTCATTTTGTACAGATAACGATGGTATTTAAGTGATTGTTTTCTTATTTCTTGTATCTTTTACATATCATTAAAATATTTATCAATTACAGACTTTCCCTTTAAAATCTTTTCTTTTAGGGTGAGAAAGAAATACGTATATGATTTTATTATCATCATTATTTCTATCATTGCCATTATCATTACCATTTTTAATATTTTCTAGAGAAAGCTGAGAATTTTGAGTTCATATTTATTGATTTCATAGCAAAAACTACCTCAAGTCAGAAGTCCAAAAAGAATGTATAGTAAATAGCAATGAATGTAGCCTACAGGCTATGTATAGACCTGAATTTCGTTTGTTTATTTTGTTATAAACATCATTCAATCAATGGCTAAAATGCAGAAGTGGACGTATCAGCAAAAAAAAAAAAAAAAAAAAAAAAATCACATTCAGAATTTAATTTTGGCAGTGCTAAAAGATTTTTGTTTGTTTCTCAGTTTCCTTTATTTACTGGAATCATTCAACTGTCTAGAAATCAAAACAGCATCATCAAAACTGACTGTTGAATAGGCCTCTTTGTAAAAATTTCAGTCTTTCACACTCAGTTTCTTAACCTGACCTAGTAAAGTGCACTTCTCTTTAAACTATTGATCGATATTAAATAGATTATAGATTAATTTCCTGGTGTCAATATAAAGTCATAGGTGTAGGCCTACTTAGTGATCAGGGTCAAAACTTTTCTTAAGAAAGTCCAGTCAGACTGTACTGTTTTGACATTAGAGGTTCAGTCACCTAAAATTCTCAAAAAGATTGATTTTCCTAAATTGATGAATTTAAGATAATAGCCTAGCGTTGGGGTTTGTGAGGCCGTTCAGAGATAACATCCAGAGAGACATAGGGCCATTTTGAGTTTACAAGGTTACCAACCGTTCTCTCTCTCTCTCTCTCTCTCTCTCTCTCTCTCTCTCTCTCTCTCTCCTCTCTCTCTCTCTCTCTCTCTCTCTCTCTCTCTCTCTCCCCATTGATAGGGAGCAAACAGGATATCCACATTAATTTTGATAGGCTATTTCAGCATCTTACAGTACTTTGAGCAGAGCCATTAATAATGCTGACAGTAGTAGAATAAATTATTTTTGTTGAATATATATATATATATATATATATATATATATATATATATATATATATATATATATATATATATATATATATATATATATATATATATGTGTGTGTGTGTGTGTGTGTGTGTGTGTGTGTGTGTGTGTGTGGATCTAGCGAAAATATATACTTACTTTATTAGCATTTCCTCTACTAAAATATATTCCATTCCATTTTGTATAGGTTGACAAAATTCTGGATAACATAACTCCCGTATTACACGAAGTCATGGCTCTCTCTCTCTCTCTCTCTCTCTCTCTCTCTCTCTCTCTCTCTCTCTCTCTCTCTCTCTCTCTCTCTCTCTCTCTCTCCAGGGTTACCATCAAATCAGTGCAGATTTTAGCGAAATGGAATGGTCAAGACGATTGAAATTAGGAAATAAATAAGTGGAAAAGCGTTCTATTTGGCTGAATATTGTTGGATCCTTCTTGAGGGTGTTTGTAAGTTCTCGCAGAAAGTTTGGAAGTTGGAGCAACAATGTACCCAGTCAATTGTTACTCCTCTCGGACAACGAGGAACCACTCAATATTGGATTATGCAGTGCAATTCTCCTGTTTCCCATTGCTGTGAAGGTAATGCATTATAATTTCATTGATAATTAAAGGATTTTACAGTCAAGGCGGTGTACCTACCCGGTGTGAAACTAATCTGATAGAAGTGTAATTTATAGCCTAGGCCCATTTTTCCCCCAAGATGTAGAAACTTCCTGCTGGATTAGGCCTTCCTTCTAAGTAGTCTTGGTATTACAGATTTTTGTAGGAGACATCGTGAAATTATTTAAAAAGGCAATAAAGCAGAGACTAAACCAAATGACGCAAACAAAGTTTACAAAATAAACTCTTGTTAATATTGTAGTTACCTAACCTCACTTTACCTAATCTTACTTTACCTAACTAACCTGTGCCTTGCCTAACACCACTTCAGCTACTCTTACCTTACTGAACCTCACGTTTATATCCTTAATTTCCTAACCTCACCTTTCCTGCCCGTACCCAAGTAACGCGTACATTACCTACCCTTACCTTACTTATCCTTACCATACCTACTCTTACCATACCTACCCATACTTTACCTGACCCTACCTTGCCTACTGTCATTGGTTTTATTATAGCCTTACTTTACTCTCACCGGTATTATTACAGAACTATATGGGAAAAAAACTTTGCTAATAAAGAAATTGTGTTATATTTAGAAAGATTCCTGTTTTATTATAAAATGAGCTTTATTTCTGTCGCAAATAAATTATATCCTAATATATACTACTGAAATTGGAGCCACCCAATGGGAACCAGGGATTTTGAGGGGTAAATTTACTGGCGAATCGATGAATAATGGGAAAAATTACCTTTTATTCCCTGTACATTATTCTCTGGTATGCATAGAAAATTCACAAAAAAAATTAAAGTAAATGTGGGAATCCTGTTCCCCTGAAATATTTATTTCATTGTTTTATTTACATTTTTGGAGTCTGATATTTCTGCTCCCGTTTATGCCTGTGTGCATAGCTTCTTGCGCAATTATGACTTTGTTTCCTGCGCACCTACTTCCTTTGCTACCATATTTGGGCATGTTTGTGTGCTGGAGTGTGAAGTAGGCAGTTCTGTGACACACCCCGTTTTCTTAGCACAATGTTCAGTTCCTTTGTAGCAGTGTTACGTATCGGGTGTGTTATGCAGCCCAAGTAACGGAGTCGTAAGTCTCAATCTTAATGTAAGGAATTGTTTGTGATTTATTATATCATAATGTAAGGAATTTTTTGTGATTTAATTTTAGTTTGGGACCTGGGAAGGGGATCCCAGGGGGTTTTCACTCCCCCTCCCCCTCAGTTAGGTCTGTGACCAGGGAAGGGGGTTCTTGGAGCTTACCCCAGCCTAGGTCTGTTACCTGAGAACTACTAGGTTAGGTTAGGTGGGTTGTTAGGTTCTGTCTGTTACCTGGGAACTACTAGGTTAGGTTAGGTGGGTTGTTAGTTTCTGTGGCCATTTGCAAATCTTGAAAGTGTTAAATAATCACGTTCTGTCCTGTTTTTGCACACCCAAATTCCAAGGTTCCTACCTGTGTCCGTCGGGGAGGGGGTTGTGTTTCCATAGTGGTAACAACAGCTTATTTTAAACATCTGACTTACCCGGTTGATATATATATAGCTTAAGTCCCTGATGTCACGGCAGAAAATTCAAAACTCGCGGCAATCGCAGATTGAGTAGCTAGGTGTACCACAAGTGAGCGCTCACGTGACAGTACTTAGAACCATTCCATGCCTCTTCAGATTTTCTCTGCCGCTCACGCGGGCAACATCGTCAGATATTCACTTGTTATTAACCTGAATTTTGGCAGTTATCTTGGTGATGTACTGATAAATTGGTTTTTTGGCATTCGCTTATTTTGGTTTTGTTTGGTATTTGATCGCTATGTTTATAGCTTAAAAGGTAGGATTAGAAGTTTTTTCAACCTACTGTAATCTTACGAAAAACATGATGGCGGTAGGTAAACACTCCTACTCTATGACGTCACAGTCATATGACGTAACCTATAGTATGACTTGCAATTTCTTTTTCTACAAAGAATGATAAGTGAATACTATCTTACAAAGTATTCAAGTTTTATAAGATAAAAGGATTATGTTATTTTAAGAAAATTTTTGTCCTTTTAGTATACTTTATTTAGATAATCTTCGATCTTTTTTCAAAGATTAGATAAACTAGCGTTCAGTTAAATTTACGCTACGCAGTTCACAGTCAATCGATACAGTATTACAAATTTCTTTGTATCGTTATTTATGGAAAGTAAATTCTTCTTGAGAACCAAAGTATTCAAGTTCTTATAATATAAAGGAATATAAAATAAAAGGAATGTTATTTTGAGAAAATATTTTTCCTTTTATTATTTTTTCTTTAGAAAATCTATTTTCAGAGATTAAAGAAAACTAGCAGACAGTTATTTTTACATTAAGTAGTATTCATGACAATCGATATAGTCTCAAGATTCGTTGTATCGTTGTTTACTTTGTCGTTTTAGGGAATACTAATATTTTTCGTATAATAAATATAGATGTTCCAATTGCAAAATTTGGCAAATCATCTTTGTTCTGTAACTGACATACAAAACACGCTATTTAATAGGGGCTATTACTTTCGGCGTAGCTGAAATGACGAGCCATTAGAATTTTAACGAGAGTTTACTACCCCACCGCTAGTTATTGGGGGGTAGGGAGGGTAGCTTGCTACCCCCCCCCCCCCCCCCCCCCCGCTCACACACCTGTGCTTGAGCTCACTTTGCTCTCGGCTCGGGTGGTAGTCGGACGTGTCCGCTCTCACCTCGCCTCTCTGACAGCCATTAATGCCTTTTTGCTTTCTCTTCTACAGGTGTGTTTGTGAAGTTGGCCTCTGCTATCACGCGCAAGTGTCCTGGATTATCCGACCGCCCTTGTGGTACGTTTATGTCGGCGGTCGAGACGGACCCTCACACCCTTTGTCCTTATTGTAGGGGCCAATGGTGTGATAGAACTAATAAGTGTGGTCAGTGTAGGGAGTGGTCTACTTCCCAGTGGGAGAGGTTTTCTCGGGATATTTCTCCTTCGAAGGTTTCTTTGAAAGGAGAAATTCCCAAGGACTCTTCTTCCGTTGTCCAAACCTCCTCCGAAGCTCCCGCTCGATCGGTTTCTTCCGAGAGACCGTCAAGTGGTAGCGTAGGCTATAGTTCTGTTTCCCGACCTCGGGGTTCGGGAGAGTGCGTTGCCTCCCATAGCGAGGCAGCTCCTCCTCCTCCCTCGGGGGAGGAATTAAATATTAATGTAAGCACTAATGATTTGTTCCAGCTTTGGTCTTCCTTGGGGGTCGAAGGTTCACCCCCCAAAAGGAAGCCTTGTTTGACATGATCCGGTTGGGTGCCGCTGTCAAACAATTGCTGACTTTAGCAGAGGTTGATCCTCTGTCTATCGTCGACGTTGTGGTGGCAGAGGCTTCCGATGCGGTATCTCCGACCTCTGCAACTGATCAACCTGCTGTAGCTGAAGGCTTAGTTTCTCCTTCTGCTCAACCTTCGAGGGAGGAACTAAGTCCAACAGTCTCTCCTGCCGGTGATTCTCCCCCTCGGGGGAGTTCACTCACAGAGACTCCTCTTCGGAGGACTGCTGACGGTCAGCTCGCTGACCCAACGGCCCTCAGAGGGCGCATACGGTGTAAAGCTCGCCTTCCTCTTCACCGGAGAGGCCTTCCTTCACCTCACAAGGGTGTGAGGAGGCGCCTCTTCGGTTCATCATCATCGCCTCAATCCGCCGCAGAGGAGCCTCGTCATCGATCTCCGACTGTTCCTGCTACAACCCTGGACCTCTCTGCGGATCGTTCGTGATCCCCTTCGGTGGAAGGTCGTCCCTACAAAGGACACGTCGACCTTCCACCCGTCAGACCTGCTGACCTGCCGTTGCTGTTCCTGGCTGCTGATGTGCTGTGGGCGCCTACCCATCCTGTTTTTGTGAGACAGGCAACGGTCCCTTCGGCGCAACAAGGGTGTATGCGCAAATTGGTGGATATGTCCCTTACGCGCCAGCGACGATCCTGATAAAGCGCGTCAGCGCTCACCGTTGGCTGATGTTGCGGCTAAAGCGCGCCAGCGCTCACCTGCGCGTCTGCGCTCATCTGCGCGTCAGCGCTCCCCTGATCACCAGTGCACCACTGCGCGCGCGCCTTACACTTTCTGGGCGTTATGCGCGCCATCGTTCTCCTGCGCGCCAGCGCTCGCCAACGTGCCAGTGCTCTCCGCGCCAACCATCTCCTGCGCGCCCACGATCTTCCGATCTGGGCGCAGTAGGGAAGTTGAATGGTTACCCTGCTTGTCAGCGCTCGCCAACGCGCCGTCGATCTTCACCTGCGCGCCATCCCTCGCCAGCACGGATTCGCGCGCAGTCACCCACTCGCGCCCACGCCCATCTCCCCAGCCTGATGTGCGCACACATGCGCACCCGCGCGCAAGAGATGTCTCTCCTGCGCGTGCGCGCCCAACAGTATCATCGCCTGCATGGGCTCTTCATCCCTGTCCTGTGCCCGCGCGCGCGTGAACATTCACCCTCGCGAGCGTGCAAACTACCTTCTGCGCATCCTCTGCTGTCTCTGGCACGCGCTCCTACGCGCCATCGCTCGCCCGCTCGCGCGCCAACAATCTCTCGCGCGCGACCCCGGGTATTCCCCATCGTGCAAGCGCCAACGCGATCGCCAATACCCTCCCACACACAAGGCTGCAGGACAACACGTGTCAAGGTCGCCATTGCCACATTCCCCCCCCCTTCTTCTTCTTATTTTCAGGCGAACCTCCCTTTGGTAACTCCTCCCAGGGATCGGTCGATCCCTTTCCCCCCAGAGGGAGTATCTGACAGTACAGCCGTCAGCCAGCAGCCTTGGTTTGGGACACTGGTCAGAGCGATTGTGCAGGCATTTAAGCCTGTTCTCTCTGACCTGGGCCACAAATCCTTGGCAGCTTCTACTCCCCTGACGAGGAAAAGAGGAGTTTCAAACGTGGTAATTTCTCCGAGGGCAAAGCTGACTCCTCGTAAGTCTTTGAGGCAGGCCTCCTCACCCCCCCAGACTTTTTCTGCCTCCACTTCGGACGAAGACTTCCCGTCCTCAGGGAAGTCACTTGAGGTGAGGCGTTCCCCTTTCTCTCCAATGAGGGAAACCCCACCTCGCGCTGGAAAGTCTTCTCGGGTAGGGGTGGAGAAGAGCCTACCCCCGTCGTTGTTGGAGTCTTGCATCCCTCCCAGGTGGGAGTTGAAGGACTCCAAGACAGTACCAAAGTCTTCATCAAGATTTAGACCGGAGCCAGCCAGTCATTTGGAGAACGTCCGCGAGTCCCCCCTAGAAGAGTCTTTGGGGACAGGAGACTTCGCTGCTAGTCCTTCAGGAGGAGAGCTGCAGGAGTCAGAACATACATTCTGGCAGGTTCTGACCCTTATGAGGACTCTCAATGGGTTTGCTGACCCAGAGATTCCTCCTCGTGAGGGCTAGGACACGGTCTTGGACTGAGTCTTTAGGACTCAAGAACCCTCGAAGGCCAGTGCGGCTTTTCCCTGGTCTCATGGGGTCAAGAGTGCCAGGGACAAGATCGAAGTCCAGCTCTCCGAGCTTGCCTCCTCCATGCAGGTACTTCGACATCGTAGAGGAGACTTGTTTGGCTCTTCCCCTTCACCATTCGTTGGAAGAGCTTACCAGGGGAGTCCCTCTTGAGAGACTCCAACCGGCAGGTCTCATTTTCGGCGACTGAGATCCTTAGCCAGGAGAGGGTGGCAAAGTGTGCCATGCTGGCCACTTCGTGGCTGGATATCTGGCTAGGTACCTTAGGTATACCTGATACGTTCGGAGGATTTATCCAAAGAATGTACCAGGAAGGCTATGGAGACCTTTTTACTCTCAGGCACTCGCACGATCGAGTTTCTAGCCCGCCAAGTCTCGAACTTGTGGGCTAACACCATCTTGAAACATCGAGATGCGGTGTCTGAGAGGTTCCATCAAAAGGTCCCTAACACCGAGATCAGCAGGCTCAGACATTCTTCCTTGAAGGGAATGAACTTGTTTGAGCCTAGGGACGTGGAGCAGGCCGCTGAGAGGTGGGGGAAGTTCCACCAAGACTCCCTCCTACATAGGGCTTTGACATCTAAGCCCTATAAACCTCCAGCACCCCAGCAGCCACGCCCTACCAAGACCACGAAACCGGCAGCGGCAGCGAAGACGGTGGTGTCTAAGACCTTTCCTGTCAAGGACAAGAAAGGCAAGATGTCCTCCAGGGGAGGGAAGAATCCTAGAGGGAGCGGCCGAGGCCGCAAACACTAGGATTGGCAGTCCCCCTGCCTGACCACCAGTGGGGGGATGCCTACAAAGTTGCGTGAACAGGTGGCAGCAACTCTGGGCCGATTCCTGGAAATTTCCGTAATCAGTCAGGGATATCGCATCCCGTTCACAACATTTCTACCTCCCCTGACAGCGAATCCAGTGTCGTTGAGCTCCCTTGCCATGGGATCAGTAAGGGGGCAAGCCCTTCGGGCAGAAGTCCAGACCATGTTGAAGAAGGGCGCTCTCCAAGAGGTCCTCGACGGGTTTTCAGGCTTCTTCAGTCAACTCTTTCTTGTAAAGAAGGCGTCTAGAGGCTGGAGACCAGTCATCGACCTCTCAGCTCTGAACAAGTTTGTCAAACAAACTCTGTTCAGCATGGAGACCGCAGACACGGTCAGACTTGCAGTGAGACCGCAAGACTTCACGTGTACACTGGATCTGAAGGACACGTACTTCCAGATCCCAGTCCATCCGTCTTCAAGGAAGTACTCAAGATTCAGCATAGACAACAAGGTTTACCAGTTGAAGGTGCTGTGTTTCGGTCTCTCCACAGCACCACAGGTTTTCACCAGAGTGTTCACCCTAATATCGTCGTGGGCACACAGGATCGGCATCCGTCTCCTCCGTTATCTGGACGACTGGCTGATCCTAGCGGACTCTGAGTCATCCCTTCTTCAACACCGAGACAAACTTCTAGGACTTTGCCAGGATCTGGGGATCATGGTAAATCTTGAGAAGTCCTCTCTGCTTCCCACTCAAAGACTGGTATACCTAGGCATGATTATAGACACCAATCTCCACAAAGCCTTCTCATCAGACGACAGGATAGCAAGGCTGAGGAGGGTCGCAAGCCCTATCCTCAGACGAGAAGGACTTCCAGCCCAATCGTGGTTACGTCTCCTCGGTCACCTCTCATCTTTGGCCCGTCTAGTTCCCAACGGTCACCTCAGGATGAGATCCCTCCAGTGGTGACTCAAGTCCCGGTGGAATCAGGGTTACAATTCCCCGGACGTCATGATCCCTATGGGACCTGCAGAACGGACGGACTTCCAGTGGTGGGTGACAGACTATAACATATGAAGAGGAGTGGATCTTCTCGTCCTCCCCCCGGATTTGATGCTGTTTTCGGACGCCTCAAAGAAAGGGTGGGGGGCCCACATTCTGCACCACAGGACCTCAGGCCTGTGGTCAGAATCAGAAAAGTGCCTCCATATAAATCTTCTAGAGATGAAGGCTGTCTTCGTGGCCCTTCAACAGTTCCAACAATACCTGGCAGGTCATTTTGTGGTGGTGATGAGCGACAACACCGCAGTAGTGGCTTACATCAACAACCAAGGAGGTACCTTCTCGAAGCAGCTATCCAATCTCGCAGTAGAGATACTGAGATGGATGGAAGTCCACTCGATTCCACTATCGGCACATTTCATTCCAGGCAAGAGGAATGTGCTCGCTGACAGTCTGAGCAGAGCGTCTCAGATAGTGAGTACCGAATGGTCTTTGGATCATCTAGTAGCCAACAAAGTCCTGACTTTGTGGGGTTCCCCGACTGTGGATCTGTTAGCGACAGTGTTGAACTTCAAGCTTCCGCTGTACTGCTCCCCGGTCCCGGATCCCAAGGCGCTCTGGCAAGATGCCTTCCAACAATGGTGGGACAACATCGACGTGTACGCCTTTCCCCCGTTCTGTCTGATGAAGAGGGTGCTCAACAAGACCAGAATATCAGTCAATCTGTCAATGACTTTTATAGCTCCGCTATGGCATCACGCGGAATGGTTTCTGGACCTTCTGCAACTCCTAACAGAACTTCCGAGAGAACTCCCTCCACCACACGAGCTACTCAAACAACCACATGCCAACAACTGCCACAAAGCCGTAGCTTCGCTACGACTTCACACATGGAGACTATCCAGCATCTCCTCGCTGAGAGAGGATTTTCGCAACAAGTTGTGATTAGGATGTCTGGACATCTGCGAAAGTCATCCGCATCTGTCTACCAGGCAAAGTGAAAAGTCTTCTGTGGTTGGTGTCGTGGAAGGGGTATCTCTCCACTTGATGCCACTATTCCAGCAATAGCGGAGTTCCTCGTGTATTTGCTTGAAGAAATGCGCCTTTCAGTATCGGCGGTGAAAGGCTATCGCTCAGCCTTTAGTCTAGCCTTCAGGCTCAAAGGAGTGGACATTTCTTCCTCGCTGGAACTTTCTGTACTCATACGAAGTTATGAACTTACCTGCCCTCAGTCGGAAGTGAGACCTCCTCTCTGGAACGTGGTTCGAGTTCTCAGGTCTCTTAAGAGACCTCCCTATGAACCATTACGCCAGGCTTCAGGTCGCCACCTAGCTTGGAAGACGGTGTTCCTACTAGCTTTGTCCTCGGCCAAGCGAATCGGTGAACTTCATGGTCTCTCATATGATGGGGGGGAGGTAACGTTCAGGTTCGACCCTGAGTTTATTGCTAAGACTCAGAATCTGGGGGTGGCGGACCCTCGGTTCGACTCCTTCCAGATTTCGAGTCTTCGTTCTGTAACAGATGACCCAGACCATCTCCTACTGTGCCCAGTAAGGAGTCTGAGGCTATATCTCAAAAGAACGGCTGCATTCCGCCCCCAGGTGCAGGCATTGTTTGTGAGCACTGGGAGAACTAAGAGGAGGGTCACCAAGAATACCATCTCAGCATGGATTCGTAAGGTGATTCATCTGTCCCTGAATGCAGACCCTCCTCCGTCACGTCGCTCTAGACTCTAGAGCACATGATGAGGGGCGTAGCTACGTCCCTGGCCTTCAAGAAAAACTTCTCAGTGATGCAGATTCTTCAAGCTGGGGTGTGGAAGCGTCAGACGACCTTCACAGCCCACTACCTGCAAGACGTGACCCACAGGAGGCTCGATACGTTTTCTATTGGCCCTGTGGTGGCTGCACAACAGCTGGTTTAAAACCTCAGGCTCCTTAATGGACAAGTAGCAGAAGGTTGAGGGCATTGTTACCCAGTTTTAGTCTGCATGAATGAAAAGGTATGTCTGGCCCTTATTGTTTTCTTCATTCTCCCCTCTCTTGGGGAAAGCAGCATCCTGGGTTCTCTGGACAGCTGACCTCAAACCACTGCAGGTAAACCATGTTTCCTTGTGTTCCTAGTATAAAGCTAATACTGTCACGTCCTCATACCCTGACGAGGTGGTATTGGGAGAGTCCTAGCATAAAGTTTCCTTCTAAAGGACTACAGGTCAACTTCCTAGGACGAGTCACACTTTATACCTTCACACACAGCTTACGTAGGCCACGTCCCTTGCGTAGCAAGGGTCTAGCGAGGTGCAGGGACTCCTTATTGTTGAGTGCTGACACACTCAGATACTGAGTCCCCTGGCAAAGCCAAAAGCCAGTACTGGCCGGGACTGTCCACCCTTCCTAATGGGTGAGTCACCCCTATTAAATAGCGTGGTTTGTATGTCAGTTAAGGAACAAATGACAAATTCGGAGATAATTTGTATTTTTCCTAACTATACAAAACTTAGCTATCTAATCAAACTTGCCTGCCAGCCCTATCCCCCTTGAAGTCCTACCTCTAAGCAAAGTGAGCTCAAGCACAGGTGTGTGTGTGGGGGGGGGGGGGGGGCGGGGGGAGGGGGGTGGCTGGTAGCAAGCTACCCTCCCTACCCCCGCTAACTAGCGGTGGGGTAGTAAACCCTCGTCAAAATTCTAATGGCTCGTCATTTCAGCTACTCTGAAAGTAATAACCCCTATTAAATTGCTAAGGTTTGTATAGTTAGGAAAAATATAAATTATCTCCGAATTTGTCATTTTACTCTTATGGCAGAGTCTTCAGACCCCAGTCACGTGTTCGCACACAATTAGCGCTACACACGCAAATCTCCGGTCATACACTCGCTGCGTCAATCCCCCGCTCCCTTGTTTCAGACAGAACAACCTCCCTAATTCCTTTGCTCCCTATTGAGTTAAGGATTTTGAGTCTCTCGGAAACCTTGAAAGACTATGCAGGGGTTCGGCCCTTCTTCTCTTCGGATGAGAGCATAAGGGAAAGGGGAAACGTGTTTGAGAGGCTAAAAGAAAACACCCAGATAGCAGCGACGTAGAACGCAATGCCGAGGACTTCGGCCGCTCTGTTCATTATCCTGCGCTTCATGTGGCAGCTCATGAGCTGCCCATGTTACGAGGTAACACTAGTTGTCAACCTGCAACTTGATCAACTTATTGGGTAACTTAGATTGCTGACAGGAGGTTCGCCTCCAGGGATTAGAGATCCTTCCCTTACGAGGGTGTGATAACCTTCCTCGGAATTGGACTGCGTGAGAGATCCATCCCCCTTCCGAGGGAAAGCTTCCCCACTTCAG
This sequence comes from Palaemon carinicauda, assembly GCF_036898095.1. Lineage (NCBI taxonomy): Eukaryota > Metazoa > Arthropoda > Malacostraca > Decapoda > Palaemonidae > Palaemon > Palaemon carinicauda. The sequence continues at coordinate 152,247,718 of NC_090731.1, forward strand.
CCAGTCAGCAACCTTCCCATCTTCGTAAGGAGTTGCGAACAGCTCAATGAGTTTTACCTCTGCTTTCTCCCTTGGAGCTGGGGAAAAGCAAGTCTACGGCTTGTTCCTCCTTCGGGGGGAACTTCTCCCTGGGAGTATGCTTGGCTCAGGCTACAGTATGTCCTTCATTGGGAGGACTTCTCTCTCGTTCACGAGAGGAGATTATTACGCCTACGTTTTTTTCCGTAAAACTGGGAGAAAACTTGCCTTAGGCGATGCCCTCCTTCAGAAGATCTCTCTCGTTTGCGAGAGAGAGATTTTTACGCCTCTGCTTTTTTCCCATAGAACTGGCGGAAAGCTTGTCTTACGCAATGTTCTCCTTCGGGAGAACTTCTCTCTCGTTCGCGAGAGAGATTATTAAGCCTAGGATTTTTTCCCATAGAACTGGGAGAAAGCTTGTCTTAAGCCAGGTCCACCTTCGGGAGGACTCCTTTCTCGTTCAAGAGAGGGAGATTTTTACACGAGAGGGAGATTTTTACGCCACCGTTTTTTCCCTAGAACTAGGAGAAAACTTGTCTTAAACGATGTCCTCCTTCGGGAGAACTTCTCTCTCGTTCGCGAGAGAGAGATTATTACGCCTATGCTTTTCTCCCATAGAACTGGAAGAAAGTTTGCCTTAGGCGATGTCCTCCTTTGGGAGGACTTCTCCCTCGTTCGCGAGAGAGAAATTATTACACCTACGCTTTTCCCCATAGAGAGTGGAGAAATGTTGCCTTTGGCAATATCCTCCGGGAGGACTTCTCCCTCGTTTGAGAGAGAGAAGTTACTACACCTACACTTTTCCCCATAGAGCAGGGAGAAAGCTTGTTTTAGGCGATCTCCTTCGGGAGAACTTTCCTCCCACTCACGAGAAGGAAACTTGTAGGAGTTTGCTGATCCCCGCTCCTCCCTCTTACGCTTTTGGTTCTCCTCCAGGAGCGGAGCAAGAGCCTTGTATCAAGCGACATTCTCCTTTGGGAGAACAAATCTACCCTGCGGAGGAGTTATTTTCATCCCTGACGTTCTCCCCCTCGTGCTGTAAGGAGACGTCTTTTTGAACCTACTGGTTCCCCTCACATTGGCCCCTCGGGGTCTCGTGACGATCACCCTTTCGGCGTGTGTGATCGGGAGCCTTTAAACTTTCTTCATGTTTATCCTACGGGTTCTCATGACCTTAGGAGTCCTTCGGGCCTCTGTCACGTTGGACTTTCAAGTTCACACGACTTGGAACCTTTGGGTTTCAGTTATGCTGGGTAGTCGGGCTCTCGTAACAATTAGCACAGAGTGTACGTGCACGCACGCAATTAGCGCTATGCACGCGACCATTGTCATTAAGAGTTTTACTCTTATGATAGAGTCTTCTGACTCTCGTCAACGGTCTTCGCCATTACCTCCAGACACTCCGACTTCTACCATTCTTCCCCTTTCGATAAGAAAGATACGAGGGGTAAGATATAAGGTTTGTCTGCTACTCGCGTCTCCACTTTTTCCTGTAATAACACGCAAGGAATTATCGCAGCCTGAGGATTCCTCGGGAGAGCTGCCGTCGAGGGTCTTAGAATCCTCCTATTTAAGGACTCTAAGAACTATGTGTTATATCTCATGCCTCGGCGATTTGCATCTGTCTCCTCGACCCTTTGACTCTCCAGCCTTAGACAGGCTATGTAGTGACAGTCTGGGGTTCGAGTCCCGCCCAGACTCGTTAGTGCCCTCAGTGCCTACAACCTTACCATCCTTGTAAGCTAAGGTTGGGTGGTTTTGGCGGAGCCTTTAGATCTATCTGCTGAGTCTTCAGCAGCCACTGTCTGGCTTTCCCTGGTCCTAGCTGGGATGGAGAGGAGGCTTGGTCGTTGACCATTTATGGTCAGTCTCTAGGACATTGTACTAACGGCTAGTGCTATATCACTGTCCCTCGCCTCTGCCTTTCTTGAGCGAGCTTTAAATCTGGTCTGTTCTCCGAGATATGAGACGTCACCCTTCTCCTCTGATCTTGGATCCTCTCACGGCAAGGTTCACGCCAGGATAATCCTCGAAGAGACACTCTACTCTTCCAGGCTCTTCTCAGTCACAGAAGCCTCGGCAAGGGAAGCGACTTCAATGTCCCTTCTGGCTTGACACATGGTCTGATACAGTTGGCTACCTTACGAGCCACGAGGACTTGTCAAACCTAAACTCTAGGCAGTCCCTACAAGAAGGCCTAACTGCTGAGGCTAAGACAATGGACTTCTTAACCGCTACAACAGCGACAATGTGGAGCAATTGGGTTCTCAAAAGGAAGGATTAGTAGTTCCCAGACTTCATTTTGTACCTCAGTGTGGAAAGCTTCTCTCAGTCTCGGCGATTAAGGGCTATCGCGCAGCCTTGAGCCTCATCTGTAGACGGAGAAGGGGTTGACTTCTCCGCCTCAAAAGTCATCACCTTGGTTGTTTCTCGGTTTGGAGTGATCTTGCCCCCCAGTTGAGATTAGAACATCTCCTTGAGACGTGTCTTATGTTCGCTGAAGGGTCTGCCCTATGAGCCCTTAAGGGCCTCAGGCTACTCTCTCAACCTTAAGACCGTCTTCCTCGTACTTCTGTCCTCCGCTAAAAGGGTCAGTGAGCTACATGGTCTGTCTTACGTCACCCATTCTAATAGATGGGGGGTGGGGGGGGCGAGTGTCTCGCAACTTCCTACCGGGCTTGGTGGCTAGACTCATAATCCTTTATTTACCGATGAGAGATTTCGAGAATTTCCCACTCAATAAGGTAACACAGGATGCAGTCCAGTCGTTACTATGCCCAGTCAGGGCGTCAAAGAAATATCTGAAGCGCACCAGACTTTTCAGACCACGTCTCCGTCATCTCTTCCTTGTACCAACAGGGTGAAGAAGAGAATCTCTCGCAACACCATCTCTTTCTGGCTCAAGAAAGTTATTGCGAGGTCTTTTCACGGAAAAGCCCATCAAGTTAGGGGAGTGGCTGCCTCTCTGGCGTTTAAGAGAAATTTATCAGTCTCCCAAGTTTTAAGTGTTGGGGTCTGGAAACGCCAATCTTCATTCATTGCTCACTATTTGAGCGACGTGACACATAGGTCTCTAGACACCCTTTCTATAGGGCCTATTGTGATAGGTCAACAGGTGCAGTAACTACAAGCTCACGTTAGAATGTCTCCTATAGTAAAGAATTCGGGTTTGTATGTTAGGAAAAATACAAACTCTGTTATAAGTTTGCAATTGTTCCGTAACCGAAATACAAACCACACTATTTACATAGGGTACAGTATTACTTTCGGCTATATGGAGTTGAGGTTATATGGAGTTGGTGGAAAGTTGTTGCAAGCAGTGAAAAGTTTCTACAAAGGTAGTAAAGCATGTGTTAGGATAGGAAATGAAGTGAGTGATTGGTTTCCGGTGAGAGTGGGGCTGAGACAGGGATGTGTGATGTCACCGTGGTTGTTTAACTTGTATGTTGATGGAGTGTTGAGAGAGGTGAATGCTCGAGTGCTTGGACGAGGATTAAAACTGGTAGACGAGAATGACCATGAATGGGAGGTAAATCAGTTGTTGTTTGCGGATGATACTGTACTGGTTGCAGACACAGAAGAGAAGCTTGGCCGATTAGTGACAGAATTTGGAAGAGTGTGTGAGAGAAGGAAGTTGAGAGTTAATGTGGGTAAGAGTAAGGTTATGAGATGTACGAGAAGGGAAGGTGGTGCAAGGTTGAATGTCATGTTGAATGGAGAGTTACTTGAGGAAGTGGATCAGTTTAAGTACTTGGGGTCTGTTGTTGCAGCAAATGGTGGAGTGGAAGCAGAAGTACGTCAGAGAGTGAATGAAGGTTGCAAAGTGTTGGGGGCAGTTAAGGGAGTAGTAAAAAATAGAGGGTTGGGCATGAATGTAAAAAGAGTTCTATATGAGAAAGTGATTGTACCAACTGTGATGTATGGATCGATGTTGTGGGGAATGAAAGTGACGGAGAGACAGAAATTGAATGTGTTTGAGATGAAGTGTCTAAGGAGTATGGCTGGTGTATCTCGAGTAGATAGGGTTAGGAACGAAGTGGTGAGAGTGAGAACGGGTGTATGAAATGAGTTAGCAGCTAGAGTGGATATGAATGTGTTGAGGTGGTTTAGCCATATTGAGAGAATGGAAAATGGCTGTCTGCTAAAGAAGGTGATGAATGGAAGAGTTGATGGGAGAAGTACAAGAGGAAGGCCAAGGTTTGGGTTGATGGATGGAGTGAAGAAAGCTCTGGGTGATAGGAGGATAGATGTGAGAGAGGCAAGAGAGCGTGCTAGAAATAGGAATGAATGGCGAGCGATTGTGACGCAGTTCCGGTAGGCCCTGCTGCTGCCTCCGATGCCTTAGATGACCGCGGAGGTAGCAGCAGTAGGGGATTCAGCATTATGAAGCTTCATCTGTGGTGGATAATGTGGGAGGGTGGGCTGTGGCACTCTAGCAGTGCCAGCTGAACTCGGTTGAGTCCCTTGTTAGGCTGGAGGAACGTAGAGAGTAGAGGTCCCCTTTTTTTGTTTTGTTTCATTTGTTGATGTCGGCTACCCCCCAAAATTGGGGGAAGTGCCTTGGTATATGTATGTATGTATTACTTTCGGCGTAGCTGAAATGACGAGCCATTAGATTTTTAACGAGGGTTAACTACCCCCTCGCTAGTTAGCGAGGGGGTAGGGAAGGGGCAGCTAGCTACCCCTCCCCCCTCACACACCGGTGAACTGATTCACTTCGCTTTTGGCTCGGGTGATGGTCAGACGTGTCTGCTCTCACCCTCGCATATTGACAGCCTTAATCTTTTTTTTTTTTTTGCTTTTTCTTACAGTTGTGTGTACGGAAGTTGGCCTCTACCTCTATCTTGCGGAAGTGCCCTGGCTTACCAGACCGCCCTTGTGGAACTTTTATGTCGGCGGTCGAGACGGACCCTCACACCTTGTGTCTGTACTGCAGAGGTCAACGGTGTGATAGAGACAAAGAGTGCAGGGAATGGTCTACCTCCCAGTGGGAGAGGTTTTCCCGACGACGGAAGAAGTAGTCTAGGCGTGATCTTTCTCCTTCAAGGGTTTCCTTGAAGAAGGAAGGTTCCAAGGACTCTTCTTCCGTTGCCCGAACCTCCTCCGAAGCTCCCACTCGATCGGTCTCTCGTGAGAGGCCGTCAAGTGGTAGCGTAGGCCATTCTTTTGTTGACCAACCTCAGGGTTCGGGAGAGTGCTCCCGCTCCTCCTCCGGGGGAAGATTTTAATAACACTGTATATAATGATGATTTATTGCAGCTTTGGGCTTCTTTGGGGCTTAAGGGTTCGCCCTCCAGGGAAGCCCTGTTTGACTTGATACAGTTGGGTGCAGCTGTCAATCAGTCGCCGGTGATAGCGGAGGTAGATCCTCTGTCTATCGTCGACGTTGTTGTGGCAGAGGCTTCCGACGGATCGGGTCAAACCCCTGCCGTGGTTGCTGATGTTGCTGAAGGCTCAGTTCCCCCCTCCGAACATCCTTTGAGGGAGGAGCTGAGTCCAACGGTCTCTCCTGCGGGTGATTCTCCCCCTCGGGGGAGTTCACTGACAGAGACTCCTCTTCGGGAGACCGACGATGGTGTTCCTGTCCCTAGAGGTTGTCTTCGCCGCAAGGCTCACCCTCCTCTTCTCCGTAGAGGTCTTCCTTCTCCCTACAAGGGAGTTAGGAGGCGCCTCTTCGGTTCATCGCCCTCGACGTCCCCCGCAGAGGATCCTCCTCGCCGTGAGTCGACCATTCCAGCTGCATCACTAGACCTCTCAGCAGATCGTTCGCGATCTCCTACGCTTGCCAGACCTGGGGATCTTACTTCACCGTTCCTGGAAGCAGATGCGCAGTGGGCGCCAACGCACCCCGTTATCCAACGGGCACCGGTCCCTACGGGGCAAAAGGGCTTGTCTCACAATGTGAGCAAGTCCCTTAAGTGCCAGGTTTTACCTGTGTGCCCACGTTCTCTTGCGCGCAGTAGCGCACAAGCGCTCTCCTACTGCTGCTGAGGACCAGTCTACATCAGAATCAACACGCCAGCGATCTCCTGCAGTAGAGTCATCTTCTCAGCGCTCTCCTGCTCGTCACTGATCTCCTGCTCGCCAGCGCTCACCTGCGCGCCAGCGCTCACCTGCGCGCCAGCGCTCACCTGCGCGCCAGCGCTCTCCTGCGCGCCAGCGATCTCCTGCTCGCCAGCGCACATCTGCGCGCCCGGTTCCTAATACGCGCCATGCGCGCCCACGATCTCCAACTTGCCAGCGATCTTCTCCTGTGCGTCAGCGCGCAACTGCACGCCATCGTTCGCCCGCGCGCCCACGATCTCCGGATCTGGGTGCAGGCAAGGAGACTCTTCCTTCTTCTCGCCTGCGATCACCTGCGCGCCCTCGGAACTTGCCTACGCGCCAGCCCCCGCCTGCGCGCCATCGTGCGCACTCACCTTTGCGCTCTTCCAGAGTTGGACGAGACACTACGCGCCCACGAGAAGTCTCCTCTACGCGCCCACAAGCAGCCTCCGGTGGGCGCTTATACACCTACTGGTCCCGCTCCCCAGCTGTTTTCTCCATACGCGCCATCGCTCGCCTGCGCGCTATCGCTCGCCAACTCGCCATCGCTCGCCTGCGCGCCGTCATTCTTCCAGCCGCCAACGCTCACCCTTAAGACCGCGCGTACCCTCGCCTGCACGCCCACGCGCACCCTCGCCCGCGCGCTCGCGCTTTCATCGCCGTGCACGGGCGCGAACGTCCGCCCGCACGCGAACCCGCGATTTTTCCATCGCGTGATCCCGAGCGCGATTCCCGCCGGGTTTCGCAACGCGAGCAACCTAGCGAGTCTTCAGGAGCGTGTACAACCAGGTCATCATCTTCACTATCCCCACCCCCTCCCGCAAGCGCAGAACAGCGCACTTGCAGGAGGAGGGGAAGTCTTCAGAGAGGTCTAGGCACCATTCTTCTTCTTCTTCTTTTCAGGCAGGCCCTGTGGTATCTACTCCAAAGGATCACCCGATCCCCTTCCCTCCAGCGGGAGTTTCTGACACTGCGTCTGTCAGTCGGCAGCCTTGGTTTGGGTCCCTTATCAGAGCTGTCGTCCAGGCTATTAAGCCTGCCTTCGCTGATTTGGGGCTCAAACCAACGACAGCCTCGACCCCACTGAAGAGGAAGAGAGGAGTAGAGTTGGTGGTGACTTCTCCTAGGGTCAAACTGGCTCCTAAGAAGTCCGTGACGAAGGCTCCTTCCCCCTCTCAGACGTTCTCTCCTTCTCCTGTGGACGAAGCTTTTCCGTCCTCAGGAGAATCCAGCGAGGTGAGACCTTCTCCCACCGTACCAATGGGAGAAACCCCACCACGAGTAGGAGAATCGTCGCGTGTGGGGGCGGAGAGGAGCCCTCAGACTTCTTTACTGGAGTCCTGCATCCCTCCTAGAAGGGAGCCGAAGGACTCGAAGACCGTCCCAAAGTCTTCTTCCCGGATTCGACCAGACCCAGCGAGACCCTAGGAGAACGTCCATGTTTCCCCCCAAGTAGAGCAGTTGGGGATAGGAGCTTTGCTGCCAGTTCACCAGGAGGAGAGCAGCATTATTCAGAGCACACCTTCTGGCAGGTCCTGAATCTGATGAGGCATCTCAACAGGTTTAAGAACCCGGAGACCGCCCCTTGCGAAGGTAAGGACACGGTCCTGGACCAAGTCTATGGCACCCAGAAACCCTCTAAGGCCAGTGCGGCTCTGCCTTGGTCCCAAGGGGTGAAGAGTGCCAGAGTTAAGGTTGAGGGCCAGCTTTCCGAGCTCGCCTCCTCCAGCCGTTTCTCTGCTGGTAACAAGCTCCTCCCACCTCCTCGTGTGCAACAGAGGAGGTACTTAGAGATCATGGGGGAGCCTTGTTTAGCTCTAACGCTCCACCACTCCGTGGAAGAGCTTACCAGGGGAGTCTCTTTTGAGAGAATCTCCAGCCGGCAGGTGACATTCTCGGCAACAGAGATCCTGAGTCAGGAGAAGGTCGCAAAGTGTGCCATGCAGGCCACTTCATGGCTGGATGTCTGGCTAGGGTCTCTGGGCATCCTGCTGAGATCCGAGGACCTGTCCAAGGAGAGCACCAGGAAGGCCCTGGAGACCTTTCTCCTCTCGGGCACACGTACCATCGAGTTTCTGGCCCACCAAGTTTCGAAATTGTGGGCAAACTCGATCTTGAAACGTCGTGATGTGGTGGCCGAGAGGTTCCACTCGAAGGTCCCAGCCATGGATGTCTGCAAGCTCAGACACTCTTCCATCCTTGGAAAGAGCCTGTTTGAGCCCAAGGATGTGGAACGGACAGCTGAGAGGTGGAGGAAATCGAACCAAGATTCTCTCCTCCAAAGGGCTCTTACATCTAGACCCTACAAACCTCCAGCACCTCAACAACAACCTCGCCAGTCCAAGACAACGAAACTGGCACCAGCAGCAAAGACGAAGGTGTCCAAGCAGCAGCCCTTTCCTGTCAAAGACAAGAAGGGCGGAAGTTCCTCCAGGGGAGGCAGGAATCCTAGAGGAAGTGGCCGAGGCTGTAAGCGCTAGGATTGGCAATCCCCTGCATGTCCACCAGTGGGGGGATGCCTGCAAAGTTGCGTATTTTGGTGGCAGCAACTCGGGGCCGATTCCTGGACGATCTCCGTGATCAGTCAAGGATATCGCGTCCCGTTAATAACATCTCTCCCTCCCCTGACAGCGAATCCAGTGTCGTTGAGCTCCTATGCCATGGGATTGGCAAAGGGGCTAGCCCTTAGGGCAGAAGTCGAGACCATGCTCAAGAGGGATGCTCTCCAAGAGGTCGTCGACGGCTCCCCAGGCTTCTTCAGTCGACTCTTTCTTGTAAAGAAGGCGTCTGGAGGCTGGAGACCCATCATCGACCTCTCAGCCCTGAACAAGTTTGTCAAACAAACTCTGTTCAGCATGGAGATAGCAGACACGGTCAGACTTGCAGTGAGACCGCAAGACTTCATGTGTAACTGGATCTGAAGGACGCGTACTTCCAGATCCCAATCCATCCATCTTCCAGGAAGTACTTGAGATTCAGCTTGGACAACAAGATCTACCAGTTCAAGGTGCTGTGTTTCGGTCTCTCCACAGCACCCCAGGTATTCACCAGAGTGTTCTCCCTGATATCTTCGTGGGCACACAGGATCGGCATCCGTCTCCTCCGCTATCTGGACGACTGGCTGATCCTGGCAGACTCGGAGTCGACCCTTCTTCGACACCGAGATAAGCTTCTGGGACTTTGCCAAGATCTAGGGATCATGGTAAATCTCGAGAAGTCTTCTCTGCTTCCATCTCAACAACTGGTATATCTAGGCATGATATTGGACACCAATCTCCACAAAGCCTTTCCATCAGACGACAGGATAGCAAGGCTGAGGAGGGTCGCAGATCCTTTCCTCAGACGAGAAGAGCTTCCACCCCAATCTTGGTTACGTCTCCTCAGTCACCTTTCCTCCTTGGCCCGTCTGGTTCCAAACGGCCACCTCAGGATGAGATCTCTGCAATGGCGGCTCAAGTCTCAGTGGAATCAAGGCCACGATTCCCCGGACATTCTGGTCCCTATGGGTCCTGCGGAACGGACGGACCTTCAGTGGTGGTTGACGGACGAAAACCTTCGAAAGGGAGTGGATCTTCTCGTCCTCCCCCCGGATTTGATGCTGTTCTCGGACGCTTCAAAAGAAGGGTGGGGGCCCCACGTTCTGAACCACAGGATCTCAGGCCTAAGGTCAGAATCACAAAAGTGCCTCCACATAAATCTGCTAGAAATGAAGGCCGTATATCTGGCACTTCAACAGTTCCAACAGATCCTGGCGGGTCACTCCGTGGTGGTGATGAGCGACAACACCACGGTAGTGGCTTACATCAACAAGCAGGGAGGTACCTTTTCACAGCAGCTATCCCATCTTGCAGTAGAGATACTGAGATGGACCGAAGTCTGCTCGATCCTACTATCGGCTTGCTTCATTCCGGGCAAGAGGAATGTGCTCGCCGACAGTCTGAGCAGAGCATCGCAGATAGTGAGTACCGAGTGGTCTTTGGATCCTCAAGTAGCCAACAAAGTCCTGACTTTGTGGGATTCCCCGACAGTGGACCTGTTCGCGACAGCCTTGAACTTCAAGCTTCCACTGTACTGTTCCCCAGTCCCAGACCCCAAGGCGCTCTAGCAAGATGCCTTACAACAACAGTGGGACAACATCGACGTTTACGCCTTCCCACCGTTCTGTCTGATGAGAAGGGTGCTCAACAAGACCAGACTATCGGTCAATCGGTCAATGACCTTAATAGCTCCGCTATGGCATCATGCAGAGTGGTTCCCGGACCTTCTGCAGTTCCTGACGGAACTCCCAAGAGAACTTCCTCCACGACACGAGCTACTCAAGCAACCACACTGCAACATCTTCCACAAAGCCGTAGCATCGCTTCGGCTTCTCGCCTGGAGACTATCCAGCATCTCCTCACAGAGAGAGGCTTTTCGCAACAAGTTGCGGAGAGGATGTCTCAACACCTGTGAAAGTCATCTGCAGGGGTCTACCAGGCGAAGTGGAGAGTCTTCTGTGGTTGGTGTCGTGGAAGGGGTATCTCTCCCCTCGATGCCACTATTCCAGCAATAGTGGAGTTTCTTGTATACTTGCGGGAAGAAATGCGCCTTTCGGTCTCGGTGGTGAAAGGCTATCGCTCAGCCTTAAGCCTGGCCTTCAGGCTGAAAGGAATTGACATTTCCTCCTCGCTGGAACTTTCTGTACTCATACGAAGCTACGAACTTACCTGCCCTCAGTCGGAAGTGAGACCTCTTCCATGGAACGTGGTTCGTGTCCTCAGGTCTCCTAAGAGACCTCCGTTCGAACCATTACGCCAGGCTTCTGATCGTCACCTGACTTGGAAGACGGTGTTCCTGCTCGCTCTGGCCTCAGCCAAGCATGTCAGTGAACTTCATGGTCTCTCGTACAACGTCGCCCATTCAAGGGGATGGGGGGAGGTAATGTTCAGGTTCGTCCCTGAGTTTGTTGCTAAGACTCAAAATCCTGGAGTTCCGGACCCACGGTTCGACTCCTTCAGGATTTCGAGTCTTCGTTCTGTAACAAATGACCGAGACCATCTCCTACTGTGCCCAGTAAGGAGTCTGAGGCGTTACCTTAAGAGAACAGCTGCAGTTTGTCCTCAGGTGCAAGCCCTGTTTGTGAGCACAGGAAGGACGAAGAGGAGGGTCACTAAGAACACCATCTCAGCTTGGATTTGCAGGGTCATCCATCATTCCCTGAATCCAGACCCTCCTCCGTCACGTCACCCTAGAGTGCACAATGTCAGAGGCATCGCTACGTCCCTGTCCTTCAAGAGAAACTTCTTGGTGATGCAGGTTCTACAAGCTGGGGTCTGGAAGCGTCAAACGACCTTCACAGCCCACTACCTGCAAGACGTGACCCACAGGAGGCTCGATACGTTCTCTATCGACCCTGTGGTGGCTGCACAACAGCTGGTCTAACCTCAGGCTCCTTAGTGGACAGGTAGCAGAAGGTTGAGGGCATTGCCACCCGGTTTTAGTCTGCATGAATGAAAAAGTATGCCTGGCCCTTACTCTTTTCTTCATCCTCCCCTTCTTTTGGGGAAAGCAGCATCCTGGGTTCTCTGCATAGCTGACCTCAAATCACTGCAGGTAAACCATGCTTCCTTGTGTTCCTAGTATTAATATAATACTGTCGCGTCCCCCATACCCTAACGAGGTGGTATTGGGAACGTCCTAGCCTAGAATTCCATCTAAAGGACTTCAGGTCAACTTCCTAGGACGAGTAACACTTCATTCCTTCACACACAAGCTTATGTAGGCCGCACGTTCCTTGCGGAGCAAGGAACTTGCGAGGTGCAGGGATTCCTTATATCGAGTGCTACACACTCGGATTCTGAGTCCCCGGGCAAAAGCCAAAGCCAGTAAGGCTGGGACTTACCACCCTACCTAAGGGTTAAGTCACCCTATGTAAATAGCGTGGTTTGTATTTCGGTTACGGAACAAATGACAAATTCAGAGATAATTTGTATTTTTCCTAACCATACAAACCTTAGCTATTTACACATATTTGCCCGCCAGCCCTGTCCCCCGTGAAGTCCTACCTCTAAGCGAAGCGAATCAGTTCAACGGTGTGTGAGGGGGGACCCCCTCGCTAACTAGTGAGGGGGTAGTTAACCCTCGTTAAAAATCTAATGGCTCGTCAATTCAGCTACGCCGAAAGTAATACCCTATGTAAATAGCTAAGGTTTGTATGGTTAGGAAAAATACTTATTATCTCCGAATTTGCCATTTTTTTTAATATTCGATTATCACAGTTTTTATGGATTTATGGTGGAAATCCGCGTTAATATATTGAAAAACCCGTGAAGTAGTGGTTACTGTACATATACCAGAACATTGAGAGGCTATAATCAGGTATGGAGATAGTTCTCCATTGGGGATTAAAAAAGATTTGTTCTGTCACTAATACCAACCAATGCTATTTATAGGGGCTATTACTTTCGGCGAAGCTCAAAGACGAGCCATTAGATTTTTAGCGAGGGTTAACCACCCACTCACTAGTTAGCAGGTCGATTTGTGTGTGTGGGGGAGAGTTAGCAGGGTCGGAGTAGGTCGATTTGTGTGTGTGGGGGAGAGTTAGCAGGGTCAGAGTAGGTCGATTTGTGTGTGTGGGGGGGAGTTAGCAGGGTCGTGGGGTGGTAGCTATCCTGCTCACTCACACACCTTGGGTGAGAACCCACTTTGCTTTTGGCTCAGAGAAAGAGAGTTCTTCGGGTACCTTCAGGAGGAAAGCTTTTCATTGTGTTGGCAATGAAAGGCCACTGCTAGTCCTTGAGCCTCGCCTTCAGACCGAAAGGAATTACCCTTTCCTCCATTTTGGCATCGCCCCTCATCATATGGAGTTTCGAGCCTACAGAATCTTAGTCCGAAAGGAGATCTCGATTCAGGACTCCAAGCAGTAGATGTTCACGTGACCTCGATTTCAGGTCTCCCGCTCGTGTTGGCTTCGGTCAAGAGATTCGGCGAACCCCATGTGGCACCCTTAATGTCTCTAATTCACGACAATGGGCCAAGTAATGCTCGACCTCGTTTCTAGCAGCTCAGAGCCCAGAATTCCAACCCTTCAGTCTGGGATTCCTTCACAGCATGACCAATAATCCAGATCAACAGTTACTTGCCAAAGAGAAACTGGAGGCCCTACCTCAAGGAAACTACAAGAGCTTTCCCCTGAGTGTTATCACTTTGTCAGCTCAGGGAAAGACAATAGAATTATCACCAAGAACACGTTCTCGACTCGGATTCACAAGGTCATGGACCAAGCATCGAATCCTCATTCTTCTCATAGAAGAGATCGAGGGCTCATAACGTTAGGGGCAGGAATACGCCTTAGCGTTTATAAGGCTACTCTGTGACGCAAGCCTTGTCAGCGGGCGTGTAGAAGTGTCAAATGACCTTCACCACTCTGTCCCTGCAGGACATGACCCAAAAGAATATGGAGACATTCTCCATGGATCCTTTGGTGGCTACACAATAAATGGTTTTAAAACCTCAGGCTCCTTGATGGACAATTATCAGATGAGGGAGGGTAAAGTTGAACCATGATTAAGTCTGGGATGAATGACAGAGAATGACTGGCTCCCTCTTTCATCGTCCATCCTGTGGAGTAACTGCATTTACGGTACTCTACAAAGCAGACATCTACTGTCTGCAGGTAAAACCATTTACCTTGTGTAACCTGGTATAGATAGTTATACTCGTTACGTCCCCATACCCCCATGTGAGGTGGGATTGGGCAACGTCCATGCTACCCTCGAAAGAGTCCGATGGCTAGGAGAATTCTTACCTGGACCAGTCACACTGCCAATTTATATCACAATCACAGCTTGCATAGGTCACAAACCATGCATAGCACAGTTTTAGCAAGGTGTAGGGTTTCCACCAATTGTGTCCAAAACACATAAAGGGAAAGACCCCAGGTCAAAGCCAAAAAGCCAGTTGGCACGGACTTCCATCCTCCTAAAGGGATGGACATCCCCTATAAATAGCGTTGGTTTTTATTACTGATGGAACAAATGACAAATTTGGAAGTAACTTGTATTTTTCCAAACAATAAAAACAGATTGGCCCGCCAGCATCAGTCCCCCTTGAAGTCCTACCTCCAAGCAAAGTGGATTCACATCCCAGGTGTGTGAGTGAGGTGGGTAACTACTACCTCTACCCCCCCACTCCCCACCCTGCTAACTAACGGGTGGTTAGTTAACCCTCACTAAAAATCTAATGGCTTCTCTTTCAGCTTTGCCTAAGAAGTAATATCCCTTATAAATAGCCACAGGTTTGTAACACTAGGAAAAATACAAATTGCTTCCAAATCTGTCATTTCTGGGCTTGAACCTGTGCCGGCCAGTGAATAAGCTCCTATTAGCACTTATTCTTAGGTAATTTACTGCTAAATATACCAGAGAAAAAATGTAAAGGAGTGCTAGGTTAACTAGCTCGCTCACCTATTGGTGTCGGTATAGAATTGGGCGTATAATCCAGAGGTCCCGCACTATTTAGATTCATCCACGACAAAGACCCCAATAGAGGAGAGCCGTTCAACCTCACTCGGCACCACCAACTCTGCATCCGCTCAGAACCCAACTCCTTTTTAGCACGCCTGTGTGGTAACCCGCTTGTTTGTGCTCTCGTGTTTTTGCCTTATTTTTCGTGGATTATGGCTTCTACATCGGTTTCCCAGGAGACACCGTCTAAGTTAAGTACCAAGCTATGTTTTGCTGTGTTTTGAGCAATCTAGACCGTTTAATATTTAAATTATAGGAGTTTATTCTCTTCGATCATCTCGGTCTTGCTCGATTCCGTTTACGGTTGGTACTCCTGTTTTGAGAGCTTTTAGTTTCACTCGCGGTGTTACTAAGTGTATTATTTTTATTATTAGTTTAAATTTTTATATGTTTTATTGTGGATATTCATTATTTAGCGTTTAGAACCCTTGTGGTTCATATTTAGGGCCGATATCAGATTACGTATCGTAGATGGCTTGCCGACCTTCGTTACTGGGCGGCAAAATTTTATTATTTAAGCCATCAGGATGTTGTCCTTCGGGATTTATTCATTATTTCGCATGCCTTGCCCTAATTTTTTATGTGTATATTTATATATTTTTCAACGCTATTACTTTTATAATGAATATTTGTGCTTATTACTCCGTATGATATGTTTTGATAGTGTTTGGGGATCGTCAGTTGGTAGCCCTGCTGCTCCGTATCACGTGATCCTCCCCCAAGCTCCCCCTCTCGCTAGGTTGGTGGCTAGGCTTCTCTCCCCCCTCCCCTAGGGGTCCGTTGCCTTCCCTCCTTTTAGAGGGGGTAGTTCAGTGTTTATGGACTTTGTCCTCCGGGTGTCCCGGCGGTTTCGTCTCTGTCTAGACGGTTGGCCACCGGTCAACGGAGTAGGATCCCGGTGCACCCTATTTTATATTCACCTATCACACTTTTATTATGTTATACGAAACCCTCCGGGTTCTGTTGGTGGTTCTTATCTACGGTTCCGCCCCCCTCTTAATTTATAACAGTTCCTATGATTATATATGACAGATCACTATCCCGGAGTTCCTATATGTATTGGTTTATGGATGTACTTTTATTTCCCGGTCCGGGGCTTAACCTCGCTCCGGGAAATCAGACACCATGTGTCTTAATTCTTTGTTGCATCCTTCTTTATGATCCCGGCTCGACCGGAATGGATAGCTTTACTCTAGTCTTAAGTTAGACTTATGTTTAGGCCCGGGTCCTCCGGACCCGCCCCTACTTAAGAGTATTACAGTTAAGCTCTAGTCTTAAGTTAGACTTATGTTTAGTCCCGGGTCCTCCGGACCCGCCCCTACTTAAGAGAATTACAGTTTCTCATATACTATTCTTTTTATAGATGGTGCATTGTCAGACGACGGCCTGTGCGGCTGTTCTTCACCAGCCTTGTGGCCATACTGTGTGTAGGTCTCACGCCCTCTGCGGAGTTCAGCTGGAAGACATCGTAGTCTGGCACCCTGATAATTGTATGGTCTGTTTTGACCTCATCACCACCCTCGGATCTGATTCGGTGAGTCCCGTTGGCTATGTTGTCTTTCTAATTATTTTACCTTTATTTGGTATACATACACTATTTAGTAAGATTTCTATGGTCTTGAAGGACCGCCGGGAATCTTCCTTTCTGTAATTCCCACTATTATTTCAGGCATCCCCGGAGCAGAAGACTGCGGCTCGGGCCACACTGAAAGTGTGGGTTTGGGGGATTTGCCCGAAACGTGAAATCGAAACAGCCTTACGTCCTATCTGAAGAATACTGTGCTATGATCTACCCTAATGCCAAGTCTTCAGCCGCTGTGGCTAGGCATGTTGCGGCACCCATCATTGCCGACATTGATGCCACTATTGCGGGATTCATCGACCAGGAACAAGATCCGTTGGATGCCCCCGGAGATCTGGAAGACAATGTTGCCTCCTTGAACTTGGATGTGGAACCTATGTTGTTGGATGATCCGGATGCAGGTAGGGTGGTAAGTGAGGCAGGTGTTACCGGCGCTGAGATTCCTATCCTCAGCCCCGCTCTTTCTTCTTCATCTGATCTCTCTTCTTTCCATGGTTTTTCTGGGGACCGCGATTCGTCTCACCGATCTCACCCGGTTCCCCCCAAAGATAAGTCTATATCTAGAACTTTGCCAAAAGCTCGTAAGCCCCACAAGGCTTCCCATAGTTCCAAATCAAATACAAACCCGTCATCTAAGGCTTCCGGCTCCTCCTCTAAGTCTCGCGACCCGGGAGTACAATCCGCCACTTCTGCTCCTAACCCGGGCCTTTCCGAATCAGCCATGCTTCGCATTGTGTCGGAGATGCAATCTAAGATTGTGTCGGAAATGCAGGCCAAGATGGACACGATGTTCTCTAACATTGGTCAGAGACTTGGGGCATTAGAGCATGGTGCTCCGGAGCGAGTTCAAAGCTCTCTCATCCCGGATGCCTCTAAGCTTCCGCCGTTTACCAAGAATAACCCTTGGCGCATGGCTCTTCATTCCCCATTCTCAGACAGGATGTTAACGTTGGAAGGTCTTGGTACTCGTCCACTAGAGGATTTTGAATTCTTTCCTCCTGGTCTCGCATTTCCATTTCATGGTTATGCCAGGCTTACCGAGGAAGCTCTGGTTCGGCTGGATAAGGTCCCCAAAGAGACCGTCATTTTCCCAAAGGAACAAGCCCAATCTGTTTGGGCTAGGTTTCTGAATGATATAGGTTGCACCAATACCATGTTGACGCCTCATAAAAGTTCTTTCACAATGTTCTTAATGGACAAGAATACCGTGACTCCATGCATCAACAAGATTGCAGAGCTTGCTTTTCAATATGCTCTGGAGGAGAAGCCCTTGCCTCCCATCCGAGAGGTGGATCCGATCTCCCTCCTTCTCCCTTCAGGTAATGAGTGTTGGGACAATGTCCATACCACCTTTACTTCTGGCAAGCTAACAGCGGACTGTGCGTCAGTAATGTTTAGTGAACGGCTTCCCCGTCTCCCGGAATCCCTTATTAAACAGGAGTATGATTCCCGCCTACGTGTTGGTCGAACTTTGAACTTGGCCACGTCTACGGAGTCGATAGCCTTAACTTATGATACTGAGAGTATCTTTAAGTCTCTCAATAAGGCTACTTTGCAGTCGTTATATTTTGACTTATATGACTTTGCTCTTGCTAAACGTAGGTGCCGCAAACACGTCCTGGCTGAGGCGACTATTAGGCACGAGCCGAATAAACTTATCCGGTCCTCTTGTTGGGGTCCAAATCTTTTCCCTGAGGATCTTGTGGAGGAAGTCTTGGCAGAGGCTACTAGAGTTAATCAGAGCCTTAAAGCCCGTTGGGGTTTGACTCCTAAGCGGAAATATGATCCCGCAAGTTACCAAGCCCGGGGTAGGAAGAAGCTCCGCCCGTATACCTCCACTCAGTTCCGGCAACAGCAGAGTAGCTCGTCCGTTTTCCGGCAGCCTCTTCCTCCATCTCCTGCTGTTCCTGCACAGCCTTCCACCTCTCAGGCTCCTTCCTCGGACGACTAACCAATCTTATGAGGCTCAAGGCTCTTCCCAGGGTTATAACAGAGGTAGAGGCTACCACTGTGGTGCATACCAGAACAGAGGTAGAGGTAGATTCTTTCGCAAGGGAAAGAACTTCCGAGGCGGACGTGGAGGCAACTCCTCAAGCCAATACTGAGGTGCAGCGGGTAGGGGGGAGGCTTTATGCCTTCCGCAACAAATGGAGGTTCAGTCCCTGGGCTTTCAGTATCATCTCCAAGGGACTGGGGTGGAGTTGGATTCAAGGACCTCCTCCACCGAACAGATTTCATCAGCATTCCACTCCGGACCTAGTCGAATTTGTCCAGGACCTGTTACAAAAGAACGCCATACAAGAAACGAAACACCTGAAGTTTCAGGGTCGGCTGTTCAGTGTCCCGAAGAAGGATTCGGACAAGAGAAGAGTGATTCTAGACCTATCCCTTCTCAACTTGTCCATTCAATGCGACAAGTTTCGAATGCTTACCGTCTCGCAGGTGCGGACCTTACTTCCCCGTGGGGCCGTCACCACCTCTATCGATCTTACAGACGCCTATTATCACGTCCCGATAGCGAGACACTTCCGTCCGTATCTAGGCTTCCGCCTAGGAAACAAAAATTACTCCTTCAAGGTGATGCCTTTCGGGCTCAACATCGCCCCAAGGATCTTCACAAAGTTAGCAGAAGTTGCTGTTCAGGAACTCAGAAATCAAGGGATTCAAGTAGTAGCCTATCTGGACGACTGGCTCATTTGGTCAGACACCTCCCAAAATTGCCTAAAAGCCACTCACAGAGTCATCCAATACCTTCAATCTCTAGGCTTCCAGATCAACTTCAAGAAGTCCCGTCTTCTTCCGAAATCAAAGTTCCAATGGCTCGGCCTGCAATGGGATCTTATATCTCACACTCTGTGTCTTCCCAAACCCAAGAGGTTAGAGATTGCAATGAACACCAAACGCTTTCTCAAAGACAAAGTAAGTTCCAGACGACTCCAAGAGAGGATCCTAGGATCCCTTCAATTTGCTTCAGTGACGGATCTACTTCTGAAAGCAAAATTGAAAGATATCAATCGTGTCTGGCGTTCGAGGGCGAACCGGAAGCTCCGGGACAGGAAAGTCCGCCTTCTTCCCATTCTCCGGGAAAGACTTCTACCTTGGACAAGGGCCAACAATCTGTCAAAGTCAGTTCCCCTTCGATTTCCGCCTCCGAAGTTAATCATTCACACGGACGCATCCCTATCAGGTTGGGGAGGCTATTCTCAGCTCAGAAAAGTTCAAGGTCTTTGGTCTCCCTTATTCCGCCAATTTCACATCAATGTGCTGGAGGCCATGGCAGTTCTTCTAACCCTGAAACGTCTCGCTCCATCCAAGAGACAACACCTTCGTCTGGTTCTCGACAGCGAAGTGGTGGTCCGGTGCCTCAACAGAGGCGGATCAAAATCAGGGCCTCTGAACCATGTTCTAGTAGCCATATTCTGCCTAGCAGCCTCGAACCGTTGGCATCTTTCAGCTGTCCACCTGGCGGGAGTCCGGAACGTAGTTGCAGACGCCTTGTCCCGGACCTCCCCTCTAGAATCGGAATGGTCACTCGATCTAAAGTCATTTCGGTGGATTCTCTCTCGGGTTCCGGGTCTCCAAGTGGACCTCTTCGCCACGGAGTCCAACCACAAATTGAGAGTATATGTGGCTCTTAATCTAGACCCTCAGGCCTACGCCACAGACGCCATGTCACAGAATTGGGACATCTGGGAAAGGATTTATCTCTTTCCCCCGGTGAATCTTTTACTGAAAGTTCTAGACAAACTGAGATCCTTCAAGGGACGAGTAGCCTTGGTCGCACCCAACTGGCCCAAGAGCAATTGGTACCCTCTCCTGCGAGAGTTGAGACTACATCCTCACCCGATACCCAATCCGGTTCTGTCTCAGATAGTACAAACACGCGTTGTGTACGCTTTCTCAAACATTCAGAGCGCCCTAACTTTATGGACTTCATGAAGTTTGCGGCCATGCATGGTGCCAATATCGATCCTCAAAACACCCTGTTCCTAGAATCAGATAAACGAGATTCCACCATCCGCCAATATGATTCTGCGGTTAAAAAGTTGGCTAAATTTTTGATAGACTCAGACGTACACTGTATGAACTTGAACCTTACAGTCACTTTCTTTAGAACTTTATTAGAATCAGGTCTGGCAGCCAATACTATCACCACTATTAAATCTGCCTTGAAAAAGATCTTCCTAGTGGGTTTTAACATAGACTTAACCGACTCTTTGTTAGCTTCAATTCCGAAAGCCTGTGCCAGACTGAAACCGGTTACTCGTCCTACCCCGGTTACCTGGTTCCTTAATGATGTACTCAAATTGGCTTCTGATACCATTAACAGTTCTTGTGATTACATTCCCCTTCTCAGGAAAACACTTTTCCTGGTGAGTTTGGCTTCCGGGGCAAGAATTTCTGAACTGGCAGCTTTGTCAAGAGACCCGGGTCATATTGAGTTCCTTCCTTCGGGAGAGGTCCTTCTTTCACCTAAGAAATTCTTTTTAGCTAAGAACGAAGACCCTCAGAACAGATGGTCCTCCTGGAAAATTGTTCCCCTCACGCAAGATCCGTCTCTGTGCCCTGTTACTACTCTTAAGTCTTATTTATCCCGGACCTCCTCTAACTCCTCCGGGCCTCTATTCGTTAGAGAACAAGGCGGTACCATTACCATTAAAGGGATCAGGCAACAAATTTTGTATTTTATTAAACAAGCTAGCCCTGACTCTTTTCCTCTTGCACATGATATCAGAGCGGTTGCTACTTCGGTGAACTTTTTTCACCACATGAATTTTACGGATCTTTCCAGGTATACAGGGTGGAAGTCACCGTCAGTGTTCAAGAAACACTATCTTAAACTTTTGGAAGCCCTTAAATTTCCTACAGTAGCTGCAGGGAGCGTAGTTACCCCCAGGTAACTCACATGTTAATTCCTTGTCAATTTATCTCTCCCCCTTACCTGCCTCATTTATACCCTATTTGTATTCGTTGGTTTCGCACCTGATTACTATTACTATATTTGTAAATTTTTGACTCCTGAGTATCTGTATATATCATCACTCACGGCATTATTATACCTTACCTTTTTTGTCAATTGTTCTACCAAGTGGATTTATGTTCTTTTTAAGATACCCTTATAGCTGTTTTTGGCACTCATCTCTGATTAAAGTAACTTGTATTTCCCTTATGTTTATGTTTTTTCCTTTATTTTGCAAGTTTGGTGACATTTCTCTTGTATATATTCACTGGCCGGCACAGGTTCAAGCCCAGAAAAGGGATTTTGACGTAGGAAAAATCTATTTCTGGGCGAGGGACCTGTGCCGCCCAGTGAACCCTCCCAGCTCCTCTCCCTTGGAGTCCCCAAACTTTGGGTGCTAAGGAGTTGGGTTCTGAGCGGATGCAGAGTTGGTGGTGCCGAGTGAGGTTGAACGGCTCTCCTCTATTGGGGTCTTTGTCGTGGATGAATCTAAATAGTGCGGGACCTCTGGATTATACGCCCAATTCTATACCGACACCAATAGGTGAGCGAGCTAGTTAACCTAGCACTCCTTTACATTTTTTCTCTGGTATATTTAGCAGTAAATTACCTAAGAATAAGTGCTAATAGGAGCTTATTCACTGGGCGGCACAGGTCCCTCGCCCAGAAATAGATTTTTCCTACGTCAAAATCCCTTTTTGAAGTTAAATATGCCTGTTGTTCTAATGGATAATCCTAAAAGGTAACCATGTATCAAATTAATTATCAAGAGATGGGTTATTACGTGAAGGTTAAGAACATTTGAAGTAAAGGTATTTTACTTTTCTTTCAGATCCATTTAATTACCTTCACATATGAAATCCAAATGCCAAAGTCATTGAACAAAAGACTTTCTAGCGAGCAACTCGATTCCCCTAATAATATGGGAAGGAGATGGAAACTAAAGGAATGCTGATGGCACAAGATTAAATTAATTATATCCTAATCAAAGCTGAAAATATGGATGGAGTCAATAATATTTAACTGACATCAGTTTAAAGATAAGTTAAAATTTTTATCATTTAATTTTTTCTTTAGAAGTTTTCACCTCAGGTTACAAAGCATGCAATAAATATCTGTGGATGGTAGCATATATACAGTGTACAATAAAGTATTAAGCATATACTATCTGAAAAAGTACAGTATCACAGAAGTTCTTTTGAAAATGCAATTGTTCTCAAATTATTGTTTGGTTAGATGGTCATAGATTTTGTCATTGCTATATATTATTAGTTTTATGTCTATACTAACAGGTAATTTTAGATATACAAATATATCTTAAAAGTTAAATTCTCAAAAACACTTTATTATCAGTGAAGTAGTAGTTAATGTAAGATTAGATAGTATACTCTCATGGGTCATAGATTTTAAATGCTCGGCCTTAGGGCCACAGAATGGCATTTGTTCCTACACAAAATAAAACCTTAGTTTCTTTACAAGGGAAAAGAAATCAGAGCAAGCTAATATTTATCCATAAAAACTTAACCAGGTCAGTGATAGTTGTGGAAAACACCGTCCCCACCCCCCTCCCCCGTTCACTCATACCTTCTCCACTTTGATCTCGGCTTTGGTTGAAGACAAACATCTCCTTCCATGTTCACTGGCTTTTGCAGAATTAATGCTTTTCCATTTTACTTTTTTCAAGTGTGATTCAGTGTAAGTGGACTTGAGGATGCACAACATGCGAGTTTGCCAGAGCAAGGCACTTTTATGTTAAAGGAGGACACGGACCCTCACCATCTTTGTCCTTTGTGCAGAAGACACTTGTTTGGAGCCTTCCCTTGCCCTGAGTGTTGGGAGTGGCCATCCTCCCAGTTTGAGTGGTATGGCAGGAGTCTAAAAGGGATTCTTTACCTTTGGAGTCTTCCTCAAAGTCCAAGAAATCCCAGGTTCTTTCTCTCTCCTTGTACCTTCCTCTCTGACTCTGCTCTTTCATTCTTCTCCGGAAGACACTTGAATAAGAGAGATGGCTTTTGGAGGTGTTAGCTAGGGGTGCACAGCAGGAGAATGTTTCTGCTCCTGCTGGGATTGGCTTCGGCACTCTCTCCTTTAGAGTCAACTTGAGGGGATTCCTTATGTGCGGTCTTGTGTCCTCTGGACCTTTTGTCCTCCTCAGATCCTCTCCCATTGGAGGATCTAGGGGCTGGTGCTTGCCAGAACATCTCCCCAGGTCGCTCTGCCCTTGGGGTCATCATGCTCACTGAGCTTTCTCAGC
The DNA here is from genome assembly GCF_036898095.1 of Palaemon carinicauda. NCBI lineage: Eukaryota > Metazoa > Arthropoda > Malacostraca > Decapoda > Palaemonidae > Palaemon > Palaemon carinicauda. The sequence continues at coordinate 152,271,081 of NC_090731.1, forward strand.
ACGAAGATAACTCTGGTCATCCTCTCCCTTCTGAGCCTACCATTAATCCGGTTCTATACAGCAGACACCATCACAAGCATGAGACTTTGTCCTCGCCTGGGTGTCCATCTCCTTCTGTTTCTCAGATGTACCACTACTGTATTGCGACACTTCGCCAGTGCACTCTAGCTCTTCAGAACTGAACTGTTTGGAGGTCACAGGCAATTTTTGCTATCTCCCTGCAGCCCAGCATACAGTATGCCTGACCTCACTGGTGTGGCCTCTGGAGACTCTGCTTGTCTCCAACTTCCACAGTTACCTGTGATGGCTCATCAGGTGAGCTCTGCCCAAAGCTCACCAGATAGGTTCGCAACAGCAGCACAACACCTACTTGCACTCATGATCGAACCTCCTGTGTCTCAATCACTCGCAGCTGAATGTGGACTACCTTGGGAGATAGATAGCAAGAGACAGTCATCCGCACATGTTAGCTGCGCTCCTTTAGAGAGCTGCCATCCCCTTTAGAGAGCTGCCATCCATTGCGCGATCACGTACAGTTAGCCGTGCAACCTCTGGTAACTCATGATTGTCCGCAATCACCTGTCTCTACACTAGGGGAGGTTCGTGCAAACCAGTTTTGCACTCCATGCGAGCCATCTCAGATGGTTTGCGCTCCAGTCGAGGAGCAGTCCATCTGTGAGCAAGCAGTGCCAGGGTTGTCTTGGGGGGCTCTCTTGCGGGAGATCCTTAGAGGATCGGCTACCATCATTGCTGCTCCTCATGATCCTACAACAGACCCTCTACAGACTATTCCTGGAAAGGAAGTCTTTTCTTCCAATGACCTGCATACTCCCTCTGACCTGAGGTTGTGTCACACTGCTGCCATTATTGGTGTGACAGGCAACCTTGCAGCGCCAGCTCGCACTGCACATGCTACTGCTGTGCCCAATCACTCAGTGCCTTTCCTGGCTGCTTTGCTCCAACACCTGTAGTGGAAGGTCATGCTTCTAAGTGGCAGCAACACTTAGAAGCAAAAGGTGTTAAGTCAAGTCATACAACTTTGACCCTTTGTGGGAAAAATTGGGCCTGACGTCCATCAAGCCTCATGAGAGGCGTCGTTGGCCTAAGAGGTGGGCCATTCTTCTACTTGGGGACTCGTTTTATACCAGGACCTGTATGGGACCAAGATCTCGAGGGAGATTTTGTTTGTTGACTGCTGTATGCTCATGCCTATTGAGTTTTCTTACACCACTAATTTCCTGGTACCTTCCATCCCAGTGCAATCCTCTGCAGTCTCCTGAGGTTTTAGAGCAGGAAAAAAATCCCAGTACTGTACTCCCGCTTTTTTTTCGGGCAAGTCTAGCGAATAGCCTGGTATGAGCATGGAGATGTGAGATTATTCTTATTGGGATATTTCAAGTGGCATCCTGCCTCCACCTACCAGCCCCAAGGCTTCTGACACAGAGGGAGGCGAGTCTGAATCTGCTTCTGTGCAGGTTCTTGCTTGCGTTCTCATGATAAATTGACTTGGTGAGGCCCCGTATTCCCCTCCTCAGTGGAGAGCCATATAGACTTCCTATGCCACACTCCTAGGGCCAACAGACAATGGTTGGAGTTACTCTGGTTAAAGTTGGTCGCTGGGTCCTTTACTAAAGTAGACATGCAGATATCTGTGAGAAAGGACTCCCTTAGGATGAGCAGAGTGTCGGCCTTGGTACAAGGCTTGACTTTGAAGAAACTTTCAATGCAGTCAGTGATGTTCTTGGCTATGGAAATCATAAACATGAAGTGGTTGGTGAAGAATACTCTTCAAAAGTCTTCCTTGAATGGACCACTGGTTGGGGGCCGGGCCCTATTTAACCACTACTGAAGACCTGTCCGATCCCAAGAAGCGTCGTGTGTTCAAGAAGATCATCCTCACTGGCGCAAGAGCCATGGAGTTCTCAACTCTCAATGCTGCGAACCAGTGAGCCAACTGGATCTTGAAGAGGCGGGACTCCATCATCTCTAGGTTTCTTCACAACTCCTCTATTAGGACCCCATCCTGGTTTCCGGTCAAGGACATGGATGCTGTTCTGAGAAGTAAAGCAAGGCAAGTAGGTACTTTCTTCTTCATTGTGCCGCAACATTCCGACCTGCTTTCTTCTGTGGCAAAACAAGCCCACAAGGCTTCAAAGGATACAGTACATCAAGGCAGAACACTGCCAAGAAGTCCATCCCTTTTAGGCCACACTTTTAAGATAAGAAGCAGAAAGGACGAGGGGGGAAAGCTGGTATACAGGGACGGTACCTTTGGTAGGGGGCTATTCTTCCTGCTGTACCACCAATGGGATGATGCTTGTAACTCAAGTGGCATCCACTCTCCCTTTGCCTGATTCGTTCTCAGAGATCATCGTCCTTCACAGAGGGATTGGCGAAGGACTGCCCTACAGGCAGAAGTCCCGACTGTGATGGGGAAAGGCACTCTTTAAGAAGTCCTTGACAGGTCCCCAGGCTTCTTCAGTCAACTCTTTCTTATAGAGAAGGCATCTGGAGGCTGGAGACCAGTTGTAAACCTCTCAACCTTAAACGAGTTTGTCCTTCAGATTGGTAATGCCACTTACACCTCCTGGAGTTAAAAACAATGTACCTTGTTCTTCAACATATTCAACAGCTCCTATCGGGTCACTCGGTAATGTTGATGACTGACAACACGGCCGTAGTGGCATATCTAAACAAGAAAGGAAGTACTATTTCACGGCATCTTTGCCAACTAGCCATCAAAATCCTGTGATGGACAGATGACAATGCAATCTCTCTGTCAGCCCAGTTCATACCCAGCAAAAAGAACATCTTGGCAGACAGTCTGAGCAGGAAGACTCAGATAATTGGTCCATGTGGTCTTTGGATTCTTTAATTGTGAATAAAGTGATAACTTTGTGGGGATTTGTAGACATGAGACCTGTTTGCAATGTCCCTAAACCTGAAGCTTCTTGTGTACTGCTCGCCAGGACCGGACCCACAGCCAGCTTTTCAGGATGGCTTCCAACATCTTTAAGACCACCTGGACATCTGCGCATATCCCTCATTCTGCATAATGAGGAAACTCCTCAACAGGGTAAAACCTACAGCCAACCTAGCCATGACATTCGTAGCTCCGTTTGGCAATGTGCAAAATTGTATCTGGACCTCCTGCTGCTGGCGGAGGTTCCGAGGGAGCTTCCTCCTCTCCATGACTTTACTCCAACCACTTGCTAAAATTTACCATCAAGCAGCAGGACTATGACTTCACACGTGGTGGCTATCCAGCTTCTCTTCACTGAGAGAGGGCTTTTGTGACCAGTGGCGAAACAGATGTCTGATTACCTCAGGAGGTCCTCAACCTCAGTCTAGCATACCACACAAAGTGGGTGATCTTTTGTGGTTTGTGTCATGGAAGGAGTATCTCCACTCGGAGCCACTATACCCCTAATTGCTGAATTTTTACCTTATCTGTGAGAAGAAAAACTGTACTCAGTCTCGGCAGTAAAAGACTATCATTCAGCCTTAAACTAAGTCTTAAACTGAAAGGGGTAGATATTTCCTCTTTGGTAGAGTTGTCCATGCTTATACAGTTTTGAAGAGGCTAGCCCTCAGTTAAAAGTGAGATCAGCTTCGTGGAACCTTGTCCGATTTCTTCGTTCCCTAAAAAAAGCACCTTATGAGCTCTTACATTGGGTTTTGGACTGCGATCTTATTTTGAAAAAGATCTTTCTTGTTGCCTTAGCCTCTGCTAAGATGGTGAGTTAGTTGCATGGTCTCTCCTATGATGTCGCCCTTTTAAGGGGGTAGTGGCAAGTTACGTTTAGCTTTATTCCTGAGTTCATTGCTAAGACTAAAAATCAACCCTTTTCCAATCTTAGGTTGGGTTCCTTCCAGATTTAGACTCTTCAGGAGGTGACTGATGGTCCTGATCAACTACTTTCATGTCCTGTGAGAGCGCTAAGGTGCTACTTAACATGAACTTAAGGAACTCACCCACAGATCAAACATCTCTTTGTCAGTTAGGGCATGGTTAATAAGAGGGTGACGAGGAATACCATCTCCTCATGAATTAGACAGGTCATCAACAGTACCATTAATCCTTCCCCTCTTCAACAGCAAAGGGTATGACCCAGAGCTCACGATATCAGGATCATAAGTACATCCTTGGCGTTTAAGAAGACTTTTTGTGATGCAGGTACTATAAGTGGATGTATGTAGGAGACAAATGACTCTCTCTGCCCATTACTACCTACTACCTATAAGACGTAGCGTACAGGTTCCTAGACACATACCCCCCCCCCCCGATGCTGAAGCCTTGATGAGGATGGGGGGCTTAGGGATTAGCAGCTGTGCTCTAATGAACAGTGGGAACTACTTTCCCACTGGACCTCGGTGCCCAGCTGTCGATCCAACTAAATCAGTCAGCACTTTCTCTTTTACTTTTGGTTATTTCTTTTTTTCTCCTATCTCTTCCTTTTGGGCTCGATATTGTTGACGACTTTGGCATGTTCGATTATACTTTGGCTGCTGCTTTGGATTTGGCACAGTGTGGGATGGACGGCATTCCATCTCAACCTGTGCCAATTTAGACGCCATCACCCTCTGGCAGACCCCATTGGATGCAGACCAAGTCTGTTAAGAGTCAGGCTCCAGTGATCCAGTTTTAAGTCACCCATATTTGCGGGTAATGGGTGACGCCAGGCATTGGAGCCGACGGTGGGAGGGGCTTACTAACCCCACTGACCAGTGTATGCCCACCTAATTAAAGGCAGCCCCTCTCTAATAGAGGACTGGTCCCCGCTGAAGCCTCTTCTCGTGTTGGGCCACATGGGATAGGAGGACTGACATCCTCCGATAAGAGGTGAATAACCCGTCTTGCTCATACCAAAAAAAAACTCGCCCCTCTGTTGACGACCTGGAAAATACAAATATGGACCTCGGTACAGACAGCTCCAACTCTAGTTCTAATATTGTTACATTAGAACCTTATTCATGTGATGTGAATAATAAAACACCAGAGAAGAAGAGAGAGAGAGTGAAAAATGATGACAGTATAGAAAGATATAGAAAAGTAGAAGTATTACCTGGTCACTATAAAGTAGTGAATTATGAAAAAAATTTTATCTTAGAATTTGAAAACGGAAGAAATGAGCGTGTAAACGTTTTTAAAGCTAATAGGGAAATAGTTACTTTATGTGGAGGGGAGCAAAAAATTCTACCCCAGGGAAATGTAAGTCTCTTGATAGAGACACTATCCCCATTACAAGGTGAAAGGTTGAAAACACTTACAACATTGAATGGTCATAGTGTAAAATGCATTTTGCACCCTACTTTCAACCAGACTGGAGGTGTGATATATGCTCCAGAATTGCTGGCTATAGAGGAAAAAGAAATTGAGGATGAACTGAAAAGTCAAGGAGTAGTTAAAGTAGTCAGAATGAGAAAGGGAGTTGGAGAACAACATATTATTATTATTATTATTATTAAATGCTAAGCTATAACCCTAGTTGGAAAAGCAGGATGCTATAAGCCCAGGGGCCCCAACAGGGAAAATAGCTCAGTGAGGAAAGGAAACAAGGAAAAATAAAATATTTTAAGAATAGTAACAACATTTAAATAAATATTTCCTATATAAACTATAACAACTTGAACAAAACAAGAGAAAGAGAAACCAGATACAATAGTGTGCCTGAGTGTACCCTCAAGCAAGAGAACTCTAACCCAAGACAGTGGAAGGCCATGGTACAGAGGCTATAGCACTACCCAAGACTAGAGAACAATGGTTTGATTTTGGAGTGTCCTTCTCCTAGAAGAGCTGCTTACCATAGCTAAAGAGTCTCTTCTACCCTTACCAAGAGGAAAGTAGCCACTGAACAATTACATTGCCGTAGTTAACCCCTTGGGTGAAGAAGAATTGTTTAGTAATCTCAGTGTTGTCAGGTGTATGAGGACAGAGGAGAATCTGTAAAGAATAGGCCAGACTATTCGGTGTCTGTGTAGGCAAAGGGAAAGAACCGTAACCAGAGAGAAGGATCCAATATGGTACTGTCTGGCCAGTCAAAGGACCCCCTAACTCTCTAGCGGTAGTATCTCAACGGGCGGCTGGTGCCCTGGCCAACCTACTTTCCTCTTGCTACTTTAATTATAACATTTGATCAATGCAGATTACCAAATGTTATAAAAGCTGGTTGGCTATCTTTGAAGGTAAAACCATATATCCCTTCACCATTGTGATGTTATCATTGCCAAATGTATGGCCATTTAAGCCAGAAATGTAAAGAAAAACTAAACAATAAGCCAGCTGTTTGTGCCAACTGTGGAAAAAGTAGTCATGGAGTATGCATAGAAAACCCTAATTGCATACATTGTGGGGAAGCACACCAAGCTACATCTAAAAGCTGTGTTAAGTTTATTTTTAAAAAAGAAATTCAGGCCATTAGGACCATGGAAAGGGTTACTTTTGAAGAGGCTCGTAAAAGAGCTCTTGAAAAGCAGATAAGACCAGGGCAACCTTTTTCAATGGTTCTGAAGAAAAACTTGCCAAACCACACAGAAGAAAATTATATCTCTTCTTCTAAGATAAAGAAACAAATGAAAGTAGTTAAAGAGGCTGAAAGTCCCATCGAAAATCTATATCCAGAAATTGTAGAAAAATCAAAACAGATACTTAAAGAACTGAAAATTAATCAAAAGCCAACTACTCCGATTCTAAATAGTACAAACCTCTCACAGGCTGTGTCCTTGCCTGATCTGATGAAGGTTTCACTTGAAACCAATTTACCTGGTGAACCTGTAGTGGGGAAGGTGCAAAAACTTGACAGATCACAACCTTTTAATCGAAAAAGAGAGAGACCTCCATCTCTCTCGCCTCCTACCATAAAAAACATTAAAGTCACGACTTAAAATAAATATGATATCTTGTCTGCTGATGTTTCTGATCAACTAGAAGGTAAATTGAACCAATCAGAAATTCAAGTTGAGGTCCACCATCCTCCACAACAATTAGATCAAAAGGACACAAAGAAAAAGCGGAACACAAAACCCACTATATCAAGATCCTCTCTAGAGATACCACCGGGAAATATTGTTAGATCAAATATTGCTAATGGGAAGACTTCATCTAAGGTGTCTTCCAAAAATTAACCATAGTTTTTTCCTCCATTCTGCAATGGAATTGCCAGAGTTTAAGGGCGAAATATGAACAACTTAAGCTCCTCATACGTGAGCACTCCCCTATAACAGTATGTCTACAAGAAAGCAACCTCGATGCTAATACTCCTTGTCCTCAAGAGTATGTTAGCTATAGGACGCCATATGATCAACGAGCAGGGAGCCATGGGGGAAGTCTTATATACGTTCGTCGAGATGTTCCCCAAATATTTTTGTCTATCTGTACCCCTCTGCAGGCAGTGGTTGTACAGATTGATATAGGGAGAAAATACACAATCTGTTCTCTACTTGCCTCCAAATGATAACATCTCATATGATAATATAGTAGAGGTGATTATACAACTCCCACAACCTTTTCTCTTACTAGGAGATCTTAATAGTAGACATCCTTTATGGGGTGATTTTTTGGCAAACGCAGGGGGTAATATTATATCATCAATTTTGGAGAATGAAGATGTCGGGCTCCTTAATACAGGAGAGCCCACACATTTTCATGTTCAGACAGGTACCTTGTCCTGCATTGACCTATCAGTTGCAAGCTCTAACTGTCTTCTCGATTTTAATTGGAGAACATTAGATGATTGGCATACTAGTGATCATGCACCAATCATTATAAACACCAACAATGGTCCACCTTTACAGAGATCGCCTCGATGGAATCTTGATAAGGCGGACTGGAATAGATTTTGGGAGTTAAGTGAAACTGAAGGAAAAGCAGAACAGTTTGAAAGTGTTGATGATGCCATAGACTTACTTAATGGAACTCTTCACGCAGCAGGAGTGAATTCCATTCCAAAAACAACAGGGATATTCAGACGACGACCAGTCCCCTGGTGGTCATCAGAACTAACTGCCCTGCACAGAGCCACAAGAAAGTCTTTAACTCAATTCCGCATGTGCCGTACTTAGGAGAATTTACAAGAAATGTAGAGTACAGTTCCGTCGTGCCATGAAAGAAGCTAGGCGCCAGTCTTGGATGTCATTTGTTTCTTCCATTAACAGTAGAACACCAACATCATCTGTGTGGAGGAAAGTCAAAAAGATAGCAGCCAAGTTCACCCCAAACCCACCACCAGTGTTAAAGGTAAATGGCCAGTATATGACTGGAGCCGAAGTTAGCAATACCCTGGCTGACCATTTTTCAAATGTATCGTGCAAGTGTGAAGCAGCTCCTGGTCACCAGTATAAGAGCATTGAAGAAAAGAAAGTTTTAAACTTCGCAACAAGAAACCAAGAGTCATACAATTCTCCTTTTACTGGAAGAGAATTGGATTCTGCTCTTGCTACATGTAATGATACAGCCCCTGGACCCGATGAAATTCCATATGCAATGATTAAACACGTACCTTTTAATACAAAGTTATTTATTTTAGCCATTTTTAATAGAATATGGCATGATCATAGTTATCAAAGTGTTTGGGAACTAGCCATTATTTTAGCCTTTTAAAAACCCGGTAAGGACAAGTTTTTAGCAGCAAATTATAGGCCAATTGCATTCATCTTGTTTGTGCAAAATCATGGAGAAGATGGTCAATGTAAGACTGATGTGGTACGTTGAAAAGAAGGGTATTTTATCACCCATTCAATGTGGATTCAGAAAAATGCACTCGACGACTGATGTGCTGATACAAGTTTAGTCCTCCATTTTTGAAGCATTTGCTTCCAAACAGCACCATGTGGCAGTCTTTTTTTATCTTGAAAAGGCATATGACACCACATGGAGATACGGTATACTTAAAAGAATCCATGAGTTCGGATTAAGAGGAGAGCTACCACTATTTATTCAGTCATTTCTTTCTCATAGAGTTTTCCAAGTGAGAGTTGGGGAAGCTCTATCACAGAGTAAATGCCAGGAAGGAGTTCCTCAGGGGAGTGTTCTGAGTGTAACCCTTTTTGCACTAGCAATTAATGGGATATCCTCAGTCATTCCCCGGGATGTTCTCGCAACATTATTTGTGGATGATCTCTCCATATCATTTGCTGGAGCTAGAATGGCAATGGTTGAGAAAAAAATTCAACTCTCTATTGATAAAATTATCCATTGGGCCGATATGAATGGATTTAAGTTCTCGACAAGTAAAACTACAATTGTCCATTCCTGTCGTATCCGGGGAGTACATCCAGACCCGGATATATACATCAAAGGTCAACGGATCCCATGTGCAAGTGAAGCTGAATTTTAAAGGTTGATATTTGATTGTAGGCTTATATGATTTTCTCACTTAAAAGCATTAAAAGGTAAATGTCTTGAAGCTATGAATCTTTTAAAAGTATTGTTCCATACATCATGGGAGGCAGACCGCAATATTATTTTAAAATTATACAAGGCCTTGATTTTTTTCCAAAATTAGTTATGGATGTGAAATATACTCCTCAGCCACCCCAAGCCAGTTTAAAATATTAGATTCTATACATCATGCTAGTATTAGATTGTCCACAAGAGCCTTTAGAACTTCACCTATCACAAGTCTCCTTGTTGATACTGGGTAGTTGCCTCTAGACCTTTACCGAATGTCCTCTATTATTCGGTATTGGGTTAGATTGCAAAGACTCCCTAATTCTTTAGCCTTTCAGACTGCAAGCCTTGTAAGGCACTCAACATACTTTGAATTGCACCCAAAATCTCCTCAACCTTTTGGGTTTCGGGTGAAACAATTATTAAACAATCTGGATATAATTAGAATTAAGGTGCTTCCATTCAAGGTATCATCAACGCCTCCATGGACATTACCTGACGTATCTTTTTGTAATTACTTTATTGGAGTTCAGAAGAATATGACTGACTTAAAATCCAGGTCTCTTTTTATGGAACATGTTGCAGAACATAGGGGATTGACTTTTATATATACTGATGGCTCCAAATCTGATGCTGGCGTTGGATTTGAAGTACATAGTAATGTTTTTAATTGTAGCGGTGCACTTCCTCTAACTTCTTCCATATTTACTGCCAAACTGTATGGCAAACTAACCGCTATTGAGAAAATAGCGATGGAAAAGGAGGGTAATTTTACGATTTTTAGTGATGCAAGGAGTGTTCTTCAAGCTTTAGAAGTTTTAAATTCTAGTAACCCTCTAGTTTTAAAGATTTTAGAATGGCTTTTTATTATTGGACGGAGAGGTATAACTTTTCGATTTTGTTGGGTTCCAGCACATGTAGGTGTGTCTGGGAATGAGAAGGCAGATTTACTGGTGTAGAATGCGGCATCCGAGTTGCTACAAAGGAGGTATCTCATTCCCTGTAATGATTTCCTACCTTACATCAAGAAATTGGTTTGTATTAAATGGCAACAACACTGGGATAGTCTAGATGGCAATAAAATGAGGGAAGTGACAAATATCATATCACCTTGGAGGTATAACATGATACCTCGAAAATGGGAGACTACTCTTTGTCGTCTCCGTATTGGTCACACACGGTTGACGCACGAGTTTCTGGTGAAGGGCCAACACCAACCGTATTGCGAGGACTGTTTAGTACCTTTAACAGTGAGGCATTTGTTGACCGAATGCCCTAATTTTACTAACTTAAGGAATAGATATCTGTTTGAGGCTCGAGGTGAGGATGGCAGGTTCATCCTTGCCAAGATTCTAGGACATGATGTGTCATACTATGAGAGCGGAATTTTTAGATTTATTTCAGAAGCAGGTCCTCTGAAAACTATTTAATTATTATAATGACTTCTTAACTTTTATGGTTTTAATTGAATTCCCTTTTATTTTTCATATATAATAAATGCTATCGGCGTCAATGACCTTAGATGTCAGGATGCCAGAAAAATTTCAATCAATCAATCAATCAATCCTAGACACATATTTAATAACTATGTGGTAGCTGCGCAGCATCTGGTATAGCTACCTTAATTCCTCATAGGACTATTAGCAGTCTTTTGAAAGCAGAGGCTATGGTGGTAGTCTGAGATATAAGAAAAAAGAATGCCAGGCCTTTTCTTATCTCCCTCTTCCTCTCTCTAGGGACATAGCAACTGAAGACCCTGTCAGCTGGAACTCTTCAACTGCAGGCAAGTCCCATGTCATTTGTAGCTAGAATATATGTTTATATATTCCCTGTTATGTCCCCAATCTCCTTACAAGGGGGATTTTGGATGTCTGGTTCTTAGTGTGTATATTCACAAACCCAGTGAGTATACATAGCCATGACCATCACAGTTTCATTCTTACATTCACAGTCACCTTTGCTTGTACCATCAACCCACTGGTATTAAAAGGAACAAATAACAAATTTGGAAGTAATTTGTAGTTTTCCTAACACTTAAATGTAGTTCTTGACATGTATGTTACGTGCCATCCTTTACCTCCAACGAAAGTCCTGTGTGTGATCAAAGTGAAGAAGGTATGAGTGAGCAGAGGGCAGTGCTTCTCCCAGGTACCACCGGTAGCAACCAGCATGGTTACTGACACCTCGTTAAAGGTTTTTATAGCTGTATGCCACCTTGCGCTGATTTTTTCTCCTATGTAAGGAACTACAGGTTTGTTTTGCTAGGAAAAATACACATTACTTCCAAACTTATCATATTTCTTAAACCTGTAGTATGATTCTTGTCAAATAATTAATAATTGTAATGTTGCCTTGAAATTCATAACATCTTTAGCAAAAAATAGTAATGTAGATTATTAGGAAGTCTATTTTTTCACTTCCCATATGACCAATTGTTCTGCTTAAATTGATTTGACCTGGGACCCCTCGTTTGATGTTTGAGGCAAGTTCAGCTGCTGGATTACTATAAGAGGCTTTGTTTGATTTATATTGCAATTTGTAAATGGGAAATTTTTATGTACAGTACACAAAGGTTATATAAACAAATCAATTCAATACTGAAATGTAACATTTGTAGGCTACCAATTAGATCTTTTGTAAATAGAACATTTTACTCATTTGTATTTGTCAATTTAAAGAAATAATAATAGAGGATATGATAATTAACTAGTTTATATCTAATATTCTAAATGTTAATCATCCAGTTACTTGAAACAGTCATTATAATTTCTTGACAAGTTTGTGTATGATGATTGATACCCTAATTTACATTTGTTAAAGCTAGTTTCCATCTAAGAACGCTATTTTTGAGCAAACTTGGGAATGAAAATTATTTGGTTTTTGTAAAATATAAATTATTCATTTAGATCACCTGATAGAGATTTTTATAAACTGAATCCAATGAATGTGCGTCCTTGTTTCCATTAATTTTCATGAAAGAATAGCTCTTAAAAGAAAAATTCTTTTTTGCTATATTCTCATCCAGTAACAGTTTTTATATGGTCTTTTATTGTGTCAGTTTACCTATCAAAGCTTTATATTTGTACTAAATTGTAAGATGAGTAATTCATAAAATATCATTTTCAGGATACAGTTCGTCGCTTGCTTGAGAATAACAAATGACTGAAAGCAGATATAATGGTGATGTCCATTAATTACAAGAAAACTAATGTTCTATTGTGTAATTGAAATATAGGATTCATGAATTCTATAAAAAATAAAAAAGTATGCGTCATAGTTTTAGGTGTAGGGAGAATTAATCATTTTCAAAATTCTTGTGTAGAACTATTTAAAGTGAGGGTCTAAGTACCCTAATATCGCCTAATTAATCTGTTGAAAGTTAGCTGTTAAGAGTTCAACTGCAAAACTGATATTTTTTATAATTCCAAAAATCTGTTGTTGTCTGTGCCAAATAGTTTTCATTTTACATCATACAGATTAAGTCTTAACTATTGTAATCGCTACTCTCCAATTTTTTATTTGAAAATTTCAACAAAGAACAAAGCGTAAAATTAAATTATATAGTACTTTCTTTGCAACTTGAAATCTCACTGAATCACCACTTTCACAACTTTGATCATCATGTCAGTCTTTTGCTATTTTGTGTCATACTAAATTTACTAGATGCCTCAATATTAAATCTTACTCTTACTAATGCATTGTCATCAATTGAAAATTTTACTTATTTTACTTATATTTCTTTTTATTTATGTACGAGGTATAAGAATGTTATCAATATTTTTTCTTTATCAAGACTAGAAAAAGGTCATATAATTTTCAGTTGTGTGCCTCTTAATTCAAAATTGATTTGACCAATATGCTTGTATTGTATGTTTGTCATAATTTCCTTATAACATTTGAAGAGATACAATCTCTTGATCATAGTACTATTATAAATCAGAAAACCTGTCGGCTAAATCTTTTGGTAATAGTATTAAATGACTAATTTTTTGCAAACAAATATTATTGTATTGTATCTTTAGGTAAGTTTTTTCTTCTTTTTATGAATATTACATAGAAAATCTTCAATGCGATCATGTGTAACAGTGCATGTTTTTTAAAACTATGTTTTCACATGCCCAGATATTTGATCTTTTGGACTAAGGCTGATAGATTGGAAAGCTACTCAACAATTCCTGTTTTTATACTATATGTTTTAGCTTATGGTATAAATTTTTTTTTTTACTAATCTTAGTTTCCAGTAGGCTTTCCTATTCTTTAAATATTTGTTGGTCACTAAGGTTTGTTTTCAATTCGAACACATCTTATGTACCTTCATGCCATAAAACCTATGAGGATTGTTTAGGGTTTTTTTGAGTTCTCTACTTGGATGTTGCTCTTTTTGTGAATAACCAAGATTCAGGAATAGTAATTTCTTCCCACTGTCCTGCTCTGTTGTATGTGAAGTTTGCTCATGATGTTAAATAATCTAGATAATTGCACATGATATACATTGTTTGGTTAGATGAAAATTCTTACCTTATGTTAATAGACTGCCTTGGCAGTACAGTGGTAAACTTCACTAAGCTATCAAGTTTATGTTGTTAGTAACTGATCAGTATGAAGTTTCTCTCCAGAAAGCTATTCTCTTTGAGAATCTATAGTCTGATACTTCAACAAAAATCTTTTGAAGTTGCTTATCATGGATCTTGCTGAAGGCTGGTGTTTTATCATTGGCTAATTGTTGATGGTTTGATGTATTGGAAATGATTGTGTGTTTAAGTAATTAAGGCTTCTACAAAATTTATTCCTAATTTGGTACTGAAATAGGATCATTTAGACACTTGAAATTTATATTTCTTTTCATAATAGGTTTATTGTGTTTTTATATGGAAAATATTGATATAATTGAGAGATATAAGGATGATTTCAATGTTGATTTCACAGCTTAGTTTCCTTTAGATATTAGTGTTTCTGAAGGCTTCTGGCATGTCCCCTCTTTAAGGAATAGTTAAGATAATTTTGCTCCAATGGTTACTGGAGGAAATTGAATTTTGATTATGATTATTTATAGATATCTGGAGAATTAAATAGTTTGATAAAATCAATAGCAACTGATAACTACCGGTAGTTTTTATTAATGGTAATAATTTCTCATGTGGGTTTCCAAGGATATTCACCCTAAGGACATTAGTATGTCTATGCTTTTCTTCTTTGGGACTCTTATTATCAGTTGTAAACATATTTAAGAAAATTATGTAAAGTATTATGATCTCCCCACCTCAGTTCAAAATATTTTCCTTCATACAGTACTTAGGTTTCCAAAGTTGTGCTATTTATTTCCCCCGAAGTTTTAGAATTATGCCTACCTTAAGAAAATTTTTAGGCCACTCTAGCTGAGTTTTGAAAGAGCCATTTTGGTTTTAAGAGATTTTGGAATTTTCCTTGACTTGTTTTTTGTGAGGGGGTGATCCGGCCTGGTTTAAAGTATCTCTCCTGAGAGTAAAATCTGATATCCTGTGTGTTTGTTCTTGAGTCTGTTGAGTTACTTTGGGTATTCCTTGCTCCATAGAGTTGTTTACAGATTTTTCAGATAATTCTGTTTTAAAGATATATTTTTAAATATTTAACTTAGCCGGTGAATATATAATAGCTGCAACTCTGTTGCTCGACAGACACATACAATAAAAAACTCGCCAGCGATCGCTATACAGGTTGCGGGTGTGCCCACCAGCGCCAACTGTCGGCCAGATACCACTCTCGATGTAAACAAAGACTCAATTTCTTCTCTGTCGACGTGTCGACAAGACGTACTTTTACTCGCTGTAGAACCTGGAGTTTTTCCCATCATATTTGGTGAAGTACTTTAATTTGGTTTGAGCTTTCGCAGTGCAGGTGTTTTATCTTCGTCTTAAATCTTGAACTCGTTTTTGGATAGATTTAATTTTTTGATGACAAAGAGAGTATGGACTTTCTTTGACTTTTAAATGGCCGACCCTTCCCTTAGACGGAAGTGTGTTTAGGCTTTTAGCAATTATCTTATCACGTTATAAATTAATTATAGATTTTCCTCTATTTATTCTATATCTCACCGCCTTTATTAGGCCTCTTCGATTAACTTTCCATTTATAATAAACATAAAAATAAATTTTAATGATTTGTTTATATGCGACCTTCCTGAGAGTAGGCGGTCCTAACTTGGAAACTGAAGTTAAACAACGTTGAGCCCTTTCAATCGTAAATAGCTTTTAAAGAGCTAATGATTTAAAACTTTTTAAATGAATATATTTTAATAGATATTTTATGAAAGATTTTCTTTGAATAGTCTTCGTACTGTTTCAAAGATGAACTAACGTTTAGTTTATTTATGCTACGCAGTTTGCGCTCTATCGTTACGATAGAGAGAGAGAGTATCAGGGTTTCACTTTGCAGAAAGAGTAAATGTTTTAAATTATATTTTAAAGGAACTTTTTAATTGAAAAACCTTTCAGTTTTTTTTCCTTTGGTCAAATAACATGTTTTTTTGACGAAACGTAAGTGGGCTCTTCTCTTAGGTGCGTAATCAAGAGAGAGAGAGAGAGAGATAGAGACGGAGGGAGAGAGAGGGGAGAAAACGTTCCGTTCAAGCGGGTAACGTTGTTCTCGAGTTACTCTCGTCCCTAGTCTCTGTACGGGGAGAAAGGATAAAACGTTTTTAGTTTTTTATTCACGTCCCCAGGCAATGTACGGTGAGAGATTGAAAACGTAGTTTTGAATGAACTAGTGTTTAGTCTCTTCCCCATCCACTGAAATTTTTATCTTAAAATATGTTTACTGTTTTTTGCTGGTATTAATGTGCTTGCATTATACGACTAATTTTGCTATTACTACCTTTTGATGAGGTTAGAATTGCGTGCTTCAGGTAGAAATCAGTAAAAGTTTCGATTTCTGTGAAATAAGTGCTAAACAGAAAATCGTAGTGATAAAGTGATATTGCGCAAAGTGTTATCAGTGTTGCGACCGAGGGTTCGTCTGTTCGTGCCTGTCGTTCGCCTAGTCCGGGACCTCTTGCAAGCTCCCAAGCCCAGGGGAGAAGTAATGTCGTACGACTTATGGGTTCGAGAGGCCTTGATCAGCGAACAGACGTTCCCTCTATGGTATCGGGTGTATCTTACCAAGATCACCCCTACCATAAGGCGAGAGAGACGTTTTTCTCCTCGTCATCCGAAGGCTTTTCGCATAAGAAACCTGAAACAAGGTTTCGAGGCCCTTAAGCGAAAGTCAGTCCTTTCAGGACAGGTCCAGCGTCCTGGTTGTAGCCATTAGGACAGCTCTGACCCTATGCAGTCATCGGAAGACTGCTCGCCGCCTAACAAAAGCGTAACACAGACTCCGAGTCTTTTTGTTGGCAAGGTTTTGCGGTCACAGACGTTACCCTCGTCTCTTACCGCAACCTTTTCCGTTGATCCTAAATGGGTTGTACGGCAAGACATGCAGAATAAGCTTGCCTCCCTTATGGAAGACTATTCTGCCGATTAGTCCGTTGAGCCTAGCCGTTTATCTCATCGAGATCCTGGCTTTCAGCCAACCTAACGTTCCTTTGTGCGTCCTGTTGACGTTGGCGTAGCTAAGTCACGTCAGTCAGGTTGTTTAGAACCACACTCGATGCGGTCTCGCGTGGATTTTCAGCCACATTTGGACGTTAGGCCACTTGCTGATGCTCCTGTTGACGTTCAGGACGTTCGCTAACAATCGGAGTTGACTTGTTTTGACGCTGTGCGTCAACCTCCGCATTCTAGAGTTGTTTTGACTGCTCAGTCTAGGCGGTCAAAGCAGTCTCGAGTGGACGCTGTGCGTCCTCACGCACCTGTTGTTGTTGACAGTTCACAGACTGTCAAGCAGTTACATGACATTGCGTCCTGGTCTCTCGCACCTGTTGTTGTTGACAGTTCACAGACTGTCAAGCAGTTACATGACGTTGCGTCCTGGTCCGCTACTAATGCACCAGTGCGTGTGGACTCTGCTTGTAAAGCATTGCCACCATGGTAGGTCTCTTCCTTGCTTGAGACTCGGCTATTATCGGACAAGGTTCCTTTAGATGAGGAAGTTGCTGTTCCCCCTCCTACTGATATTCCCTTGAGGACTCTGTCAGACGGAGAGGAGCCTAAAGCTGCTTAGCCCTCTATGGACTTTAAATAAATCATGCTGATTTTTAAGGATCTTTGTCCGGATCTTTTTGTAACTGCTGCTCCTCGTTCGCCTAAACGTCAGAGCTTACACTAGGCCTAGCTACTTCGAAGCCGTTGTTTTATAAGCTAGTGCTCTCTCGCTCTCCTAGAGAGCTTTACGTTTGCTAGGCGACTGGTTTATCACCAGGAGGAGTTTGGGGGATACAGCCTTTGCTTTCCCTTCTTTTAAACTGGCTTATAGAGCGAGAGTCTGATATGACACGAGAGAAGTTCTCGGCTTGGGAGTTCCTGCCTCTGCCCAGATAGACTTCTCAAATCTCGTAGACTCTCCCTGGCGCCTGGCCAGGAGACGCTCTTAGATTTTACAGGTCAACTTCACAGCTATTTTCGAGCCTTTTGAAGTTTTGCTGTACAATTATGTCATGCATAAACAAGGCTTTCAGGGATGGCTCCAATGATCTGACAGCCACGTTCTCCGCAGGGACAAGTCCCTCAGGGATGGCTCCATGATTTGGCAGCCATGTTCACTGCAGGAGTACGTAAGAGGCAAGTGCGCTCAATGTATTCATTGTCAAGACAAACTTCACGATGAAGTCTACCAGGCTGTCTTGACAGCATTTATGGAAGGCGACTGGATGGTCTCTCTCGACCTTCAGGAGGCATACTTCCACATTCCTATACTCCCGGATTCCCAACCGTTTCTGAGGTTTGTTTACAGGAATGTGGGGTACCAGTTTCGAGCTATCGGAGATCAGAGCCTCCCTGTACATGGACGACTGGCTTCTCAGAGCCTCTTCCAGTCATCGCTGTCTGAAGGATCTCAATTGGACTCTAGATCTGACCAAGGAATTGGGACTCCTAGTCAATTTGGAAAAGTCACAGCTGGTCCCATCCCAAACTATTCTGTATTTAGGGATGGAGATTCACAGTCAAGTTTTTCGGGCTTTTCCGTCGGCCCCCAGAATAGATCAAGCCCTGCTCTCCATCCAGAAGATGCTGAAGAAAGAACGCTGCTCAGTCAGGCTGTGGATGAGTCTGGTAGGGACGCTGTCATCCCTGGAGCAATTTGTCTCGCTAGGAAGGCTACACCTCCGTCCTCTTCAATTCCATCTGGCTTTTCACTGGAAAAAGGACAAGACGCTAGAGGCGGTCTCGATCCCGATTTCCGAAAAGATAAAGTCTTGTCTGACTTGGTGGAAGGACAATATCAGCCTACGAGAGGGTCTTCCCCTGGCAGTTCAGATACCCAACCACGTTCTCTTCTCGGACGCATCGGACTTGGGCTGGGGCGCGACGCTGGACGGTCGGGAATGCTCAGGTCTGTGGAACTCGAGTCAGAGGAGCATGCATATCAACAGCAAGGAGCTTTTGGCGGTTCATCTGGCCTTGATAAGCTTCGAGAATCTCCTTCGAGGCAAGGTGGTGGAGGTAAACTCTGACAACACCACGGCCTTGGCGTACATTTCCAAACAGGGAGGTACCCACTCACTGACTTTGTACGAGATGGCCAGGGACCTGCTCATCTGGTCAAAAGATCGAGGCATCTCCCTAGTAACGAGGTTCATCCAGGGCGACTTGAACGTCCTAGCAGATTGTCTCAGTCGGAAAGGTCAAGTAATTCCAACCGAATGGACCCTCCACAAGGATGTGTGCAAGAGACTTTGGACGACTTGGGGTCAACCCACCATAGATCTCTTTGCAACCTCGCTGACCAAGAGGCTTCCAATCTATTGCTCTCCAGTCCCGGACCCAGCAGCAATACATATAGATGCCTTCCTCCTAGATTGGTCACATCTAGATCTTTACGCATTCCCACCCACCATTCAAGAAGGGACAAGGTTGACGTTAGTTGCTCCCCTCTGGCCTGCGAGAGAATGGTTCACCGAGGTACTTCGATGGCTAGTAGACGTTCCCAAAAGTCTTCCTCTAAGAGTAGACCTTCTACGTCAACCACACGTAAAGAAGGTACACCAAAGCCTCCTCGCTCTTCGTCTGACTGCCTTCAGACTATCGAAAGACTCTCGAGAGCTAGAGACTTTTCGAAGGAGGCAGCCAGTGCGATTGCTAGAGCAAGGAGAGCGTCTACCATTAGAGTCTACCAATCGAAGTGGGAAGTCTTCCGAGACTGGTGCAAGTCAGTTTCCGTATCCTCGACCAGTACCTCTGTAGCCAAAATAGCTGATTTTCTCTTATACCTGAGAAAAGTACGATCCCTTTCAGCTCCTACTATCAAGGGCTACAGAAGCATGTTGGCCTCGGTCTTCCGGCATAGAGGCTTAGATCTTTCCAACAATAAAGATCTGCAAGACCTCCTTAAGTCTTTCGAGACCTCTAAGGATCGTCGTTTGGCTACTCCTGGGTGGAATTTAGACGTGGTCCTAAGATTCCTCATGTCAGACAGGTTTGAGCCTTTACAGTCAGCCTCCCTGAAAGATCTCACTCTTAAGACTCTTTTCCTGGTATGCTTAGCCTCGGCTAAAAGAGTCAGTGAGCTTCATGCCTTCAGCAAGAACATCGGGTTTTCGTCAGAAAAAGCTACTTGTTCTCTGCAACTTGGTTTCCTAGCCAAAAATGAGCTACCTTCTCGTCCTTGGCCTAAATCTTTTGATATTCCTAGCTTATCGGAGATCATAGGCAATGAACTAGAAAGAGTCTTATGCCCTGTTAGAGCTCTTAAGTTCTACTTAGCTCGTACTAAACCTTTACGAGGCCAATCTGAAACGTTATGGTGTTCGGTTAAGAAACCATCCTTGCCTATGTCAAAGAATGCTTTGTCATATTTTATCAGATTGTTAATACGAGAAGCTCATTCACACTTGAGTGAGGAAGACCGATCTTTGCTTAAGGTTAAGACGCACGAGGTTAGAGCTGTAGCAACTTCCGTGGCCTTTAAGCAAAATAGATCTCTGCAAAGTATCATGGACGCAACCTATTGGAGAAGCAAGTCAGTGTTCGCGTCATTTTACTTGAAAGATGTCCAGTCTCTTTACGAGAACTGCTACACACTGGGACCATTCGTAGCAGCGAGTGCAGTAGTGGGTGAGGGCTCAACCACTACAATTCCCTAATTCCATACCCTTTTAATCTGTCTCTTGAAATGTTTTAATGTTTTTTTTATGGGTTGTCCGGAAGGCTAAGAAGCCTTTCGCATCCTGGTTGATTTGGCGTGTGGTCAAAGTCATTTCTTGAGAGCGCCCAGATTAGGGGTTTGATGAGGTCCTGTTGTATGGGTTGCAGCCCTTGATACTTCAGCTCCTGGGGGTCTGTCAGCATCTTAAGAGGATCGCTGGGCTCCATAAGGAAGACGTACTTACAAGGCAGAGTAATCGTCTAAGTCGACTTCCTTACCAGGTACCTATTTATTTTGGTTTTGTTATATTGATAACTGCCAAAATGAAATAAAAAACTCTTAGCTTATACGATGTAAACATATTTAACTCTGGTCTCTACCCACCTCCTTGGGTGTGAATCAGCTATTATATATTCACCGGCTAAGTTAAATATTTAAAAATGATATTTTAATTATAAAATAAATTTTTGAATATACTTACCCGGTGAATATATAAATTAAACGACCCTCCCTTCCTCCCCAATAGAGACGCAGTGGGATGAGAAGAAATTGAGTCTTTGTTTACATCGAGAGTGGTATCTGGCCGACAGTTGGCGCTGGTGGGCACACCCGCAACCTGTATAGCGATCGCTGGCGAGTTTTTATTGTATGTGTCTGTCGAGCAACAGAGTTGCAGCTATTATATATTCACCGGGTAAGTATATTCAAAAATTTATTTTATGATTAAAATATCATTTTCTCTTATACTGTACCTGAGAAAAGTACGATCCCTTTCAGCTCCTACTATCAAGGGCTACAGAAGCATGTTGGCCTCGGTCTTCCGGCATAGAGGCTTAGATCTTTCCAACAATAAAGATCTGCAAGACCTCCTTAAGTCTTTCGAGACCTCTAAGGAGCGTCGTTTGGCTACTCCTGGGTGGAATTTAGACGTGGTCCTAAGATTCCTCATGTCAGACAGGTTTGAGCCTTTACAGTCAGCCTCCCTGAAAGATCTCACTCTTAAGACTCTTTTCCTGGTATGCTTAGCCTCGGCTAAAAGAGTCAGTGAGCTTCATGCCTTCAGCAAGAACATCGGGTTTTCGTCAGAAAAAGCTACTTGTTCTCTGCAACTTGGTTTCCTAGCCAAAAAATGAGCTACCTTCTCGTCCTTGGCCTAAATCTTTCGATATTCCTAGCTTATCGGAGATCGTAGGCAATGAACTAGAAAGAGTCTTATGCCCTGTTAGAGCTCTTAAGTTCTACTTAGCTCGTACTAAACCTTTACGAGGCCAATCTGAAACGTTATGGTGTTCGGTTAAGAAACCATCCTTACCTAGGTCAAAGAATGCTTTGTCATATTTTATCAGATTGTTAATACGAGAAGCTCATTTCCACTTGAGTGAAGAAGACCGATCTTTGCTTAAGGTTAAGACGCACAAGGTTAGAGCTATAGCAACTTCCGTGGCCTTTAAGCAAAATAGATCTCTGCAAAGTATCATGGACGCAACCTATTGGAGAAGCAAGTCAGTGTTCGCGTCATTTTACTTGAAAGATGTCCAGTCTCTTTACGAGAACTGCTACACACTGGGACCATTCGTAGCAGCGAGTGCAGTAGTGGGTGAGGGCTCAACCACTACAATTCCCTAATTCCATACCCTTTTAATCTGTCTCTTGAAATGTTTTAATGTTTTTTTATGGGTTGTCCGGAAGGCTAAGAAGCCTTTCGCATCCTGGTTGATTTGGCGGGTGGTCAAAGTCATTTCTTGAGAGCGCCCAGATTAGGGGTTTGATGAGGTCCTGTTGTATGGGTTGCAGCCCTTGATACTTCAGCTCCTGGGGGTCTGTCAGCATCCTAAGAGGATCGCTGGGCTCCGTAAGGAAGACGTGCTTACAATGCAGAGTAATCGTCTAAGTCGACTTCCTTACCAGGTACCTATTTATTTTGGTTTTGTTATATTGATAACTGCCAAAATGAAATAAAAAACTCTTAGCTTATACGATGTAAACATATTTAACTCTGGTCTCTACCCACCTCCTTGGGTGTGAATCAGCTATTATATATTCACCGGCTAAGTTAAATATTTAAAAATGATATTTTAATTATAAAATAAATTTTTGAATATACTTACCCGGTGAATATATAAATTAAACGACCCTCCCTTCCTCCCCAATAGAGACGCAGTGGGATGAGAAGAAATTGAGTCTTTGTTTACATCGAGAGTGGTATCTGGCCGACAGTTGGCGCTGGTGGGCACACCCGCAACCTGTATAGCGATCGCTGGCGAGTTTTTTATTGTATGTGTCTGTCGAGCAACAGAGTTGCAGCTATTATATATTCACCGGGTAAGTATATTCAAAAATTTATTTTATAATTAAAATATCATTTTTCGGTCACTCTATGGTATAAAGGGCTTTCTTTAGTATTATGGTTTTTTGTACAATTTGTGTTTAGAAATGTCTTGCAGAGTTCCCTTTGTTTTATGATTTTTCTCTGAGCAATGATTGGCTATTGGGTAATGCCTTGATTTTCCTAGCTTAGGTGGTTATATTCCTTAGTTTTGATTTGCTTAAAACATCTTTTGTAAACTTCCTTTTGTCTATGGATTTATCTGAAGAACTCCCTAGCCATGGATTGGGGAGAAATTCAGGCTTTACATGTTTTGTATTTAGATTATTTGGCATATTAAGTAGTCTATGCAGTTATTTTGAAATTCTTTTTCTATGGAGTTATTTGACGGGTTTCCTTATTCAATAAGCTATCCAGGGATTTTAAATGATTTGCCAGTCTTTGAGTATTCCCTCATTTGTATTTTTTTTTTCTTTTGTAAAACTGTCTGGTTTATTCAGGACACCACATTGTCTATGGAGCTATTTGGGTCCTATTCCTTTGACAATTCAGTTATTCATGACCATTTTTGGTCTTGGAAGTAATTCTGGACAATCGTCTTTAGTGTCATTTAGAGCAATTTTAGGGGATGTCTTAGTCACTCATTGGATAATGAAGTTATCTGTAAGTTATTTGGAGCCTGTATTGCCAATGGAATTATTGAGAGCAATCTTTTGTATATGGAGTTATCTGCACACACCTTGGCCTAAGGAGCTATTTTGTGGACATTGGATTATTTCATGTCTCATTGTTTCCTGGTTTCTGTTTCAAGTAATTCCTTCTTTCATTTTTTTTTTATCTTGTTTTCAAGAGATCCAGTGTTCTTGCCAATTTTTAGGCTCCAGAGTTATGTGGCATTGCTCTGTGAATTAAGATCAAATTGACAAAATCTTTGTACAGTAATTGGTGGATTCAAGATTTATACATATTTCCAATGATTTTGCTTTTATATTTTGGGGGATATTCAAAAGAGAACTTCTGTATCAATTTATTTCAAGGTATGTTGCCCACATGTAGCACCTCAAGTTTTTCTTCCTATGCTATCTGCTACATAATCATAAAACTGGCTAGAAATTTGCTTTATCCTCTTTCGTTTCTTAAAATATTTTTAATATTAAAACATTGTATTCTGTAAATTTCTTGTACATTGCCAAGGAAAAATTATGTACAATAATTAACCTTTGCTTTCCTTTTATTAAAAGTAACGTATCCCCCTTTTACAATTCTGTTTTATAAGGATGAAAACAAACTACAATCCTCCTTTTGATTTGTATGATAAGATAAAGAATAGTATGGCATCTTGTACATCTTGTTCTTTAAGACATGAATAATTCTTGATTATTAATCAAATTTTGTCCCAATACCACGTGTGAATAATTTTCAGATATTATGCAAATTTTGTCTTAATACCTATCCTCGCTTTGGCTTCTTGTATTACTTTGCAACAGTCTCTCTCTCTCTCTCTCTCTCTCTCTCTCTCTCTCTCTCTCTCTCTCTCTCTCTCTCTCTCTCTCTCTCTCTCTCTCTCTCTCTCTCTTTCATATCTTTTATGAGGAATTGAGGAACTTAAAGTGAGGGAAATAATGGAGAGGCTAGCTAATAAAACTAGATCAAAGGGTAAAGAAAGTAATGAAATTTAGGTCAATGAACGTCCATCGAACAAGATTATGAACTATTACTTGCGAAGACTACAGATCATAAGATTAAAGTTATTGAAAGGCTAGATATGAAATTAAGTATATTATCTCTGTATGGGCTTAGTGCCATCATTGTACCTCTGGCAGTCCATTGGAGGTATTGCTTAAAGGCCATCTCAACCTTCCTTCTGACACTACATGTACTTCCAGGTTCCGGCTGACCCTACCTGTACTTTTAAGTTCCTGCTGACCCTACCTGTACTTTTAAGTTCCTTCTGACCCTACCTGTACTTGCAGGTTCCTTCTGACCCTACCTCCGCTTGCATGTTCCTTCTGACCATAGCTGTACTTGTATGTTACTCTGACCCTACTTAAGACTTGCAAGTTCCTTCTCATCCTACCTGCACTTGCAGGCTCCTTGTGACCCTATCTGCACTTGCAGTTTCCCTCTGACCCTATCTTCACTTGCAGGTTCCTTCTGGTTCTACCTGTACTTGCACATTCCTTCTGTCCCTACCTATACTTGCAGATTCCTTCTGACAGTATCTGCAATTACACTTTCTTTCTGACTCTGTCTGCAATTACTCATTCTTTCTGACCTTGTCTGCAATTACACAGTCATTATGACTCTACCTGCACTTGCATGTTCCTTCTAACCCTAGGTGTACTTAGACATTACTTCTCACCTTATGTAACCCTTCAGATCCAACCTGCACTTGCTCTATATCATTCTACTTCAACTCCCTTCCCACATCCTTTCTTCTGTATTTCTGTTCATTCTTTCATCTCTTACTACAGTGTAACTGCAAGAGTATTCCCCAGATACAATTGAGCACAGAATGGCTTCACAGGCCCCAGGGCTGAGTTTTAACACCAAAGTTTCTCATTTGAGTCCAATCCTAAATATATTATAGACTAAGGATGATTGCCAGTTTAAAAGAATATTGGTGACTGAAAGAATAACCCATGATATATTGGTTAATGAAAGTATAAAGTATATATAATTTTAAGAGGAATAAAGAACATGTGATGAAATATTGGTCTTTAGATATTTGTGAATGAAAATGTACCCGGAGTAAAGATTAATGATATAAAAGGCTATAAACTCAGGTTGATCATATGGATTTAAGAGGGACAAGTATTTCATAATGTTTTGTTATACAGAAATAAGCTATGGCAGGTATTAGATTCTACTCCTAAGAGTTTGATTCTTTTATTTATGAATCACTAACTGTTGACCTATTGCATGAAATAAAAGACTGTTAATGGTGTGATTGTACACTGATATTGGAAAGGATCGACCATTAATTAGGAGTTTTAGAGGGCAACCTCGGCTAGTTGCTGATTACTGAAAAACTTTTGCAGTAGATTGTATATATGATGAAAATTTTAATTGGTCAATAAAACCTTCGTGTAGAGTGTTCCTGTTTAGATAAGGGGAGGGAGAAGAGTTTTGAATCATATGGTTGTGTAGATAAAAGTTGGTTTGTGATATGTATAGAATAGATGGGATATAGAGAAGATGCATTTTAATAGCCACTCCAATCTAAAGAAACTCATTTAATTACCAGGTACTTTAAGTAATCTCTCTCTCTCTCTCTCTCTCTCTCTCTCTCTCTCTCTCTCTCTCTCTCTCTCTCTCTCTCTCTCTCTCTCTCTCTCTCTCTCTCTGTGCTACATAAATATGCCTTGAAGAATAACATAATTATTGTTAAAAGTAAAGGGAGATTTTGTAAAATTTTCCAATAAGGTTTAAATACTGTATGAAGAAATTCTCTTTTATTTCAACTTGATGCTCACCTCCAATTTCAGATCTCTCACTCCCCATCCTTGATCCTTCCTTATCCCAAATTTGGAAATGTTATATAAAAAACCAAAGAGACTTGCCCCATATGGCTGATGAGTCTCCCACTGCCCCCCTCCCCATTGAGCATCGGCATTTGCATTTTATTCCTCACCACAAAAAGGGACTAAAGAGTCCATGAGGTAGATCCTGATCTTAACTAGAGTAATCACTTGTTTTTTAGACTGTTATTTTATTCCCCATGTACATAACTTGTTCACTCTTTTACTGGTATCTTGAGAGCTGTAGCTCAATGTGTTAACTTGAATATATTGTACTTGTCAAAGGCTGGCAGCCTGTACTGTTAAACATGTTGGACTTTAGTCGGCTTCTTGACCCAGCTGTCTTGTCAGTGAAGGTTTTATCCTGACAGCTAAAGTCATGAAAAATTATGGCTGTGTTATTCCATTATTAACTTCCTCAAAAGCCTTAAATTCTGTGTGTGTAATGGCTTATCAGATTTTAGAATTTTGTATAAATAACTTTATTTAAATCAAACATTTACAATTTTTAATAAGATTACATTATAGGAGGTTATAATGTCAAATGCACAGGTTTTGGTATTGTCATTTTCATTCCTAACCAAGTTGTATGCACTTGTGTCAATGACGAAAACATCAAATTTGTTATGAACTGTGTATTGTAAGTAGTGGAAACTCTATCTAATGTTAAAGGATTGTGATTCAATGTTCTCCAGACGTGTTTACGCTCTTTTTAGAAGTTAATGTGCAATTGATGGTAACTATTATTTCCAAATTTTTCCTAAAAACTTGAAGTTAAAGTATAATTAAAATGTTGAAGATTAATGATAAGTATAATTAACGTAAGTGTTTCAAGGAATTTGGTAACAGGGTCATTTTGAGGTCTTGCATTTCAGAGCTTTTTATTATGGCGAGATACCTGGGCTCTCTGAAAAGGTGCACAGCTCGGTTCATAAATTCCAGTTTGTTTCTTGGCTCGCGTCATTTGTGCCTATGACATAAAGAAGGGATAAATAACACTTTACTCATTTTTAGATGAATTGTGTAATGAGTTCTTGAATATCTTGTTGTTGGGAAAGCTGTTCAGATGTGTATATGTGAGTTTGTGTTGTTTAAAGGGTGTGAAAACTGATTTTGCATGAAGAATAGGTTTGTAAATTGTTGACAAAAGATCTCATCAGGTTTGTGTGTTTCAAGTGCAAAGCTTCCTGGGTTCACGAGAAAGATATTTTCATTTCCTTACATTGGTCAAGGTATGAGAATTTCATTTCCATAATTGCATTACCTGTTTTAAAGATACATTGATTTCTGGGTAGGTATTTTGGTTAATGCAGTACTGATGTGCAGAAATAGTCCTGTCTTCAAACAGTATCCTTCCTTGAGGAGAATTCATAACATTGTAAGAGGCATATCAGGTATTTTACTCCTGCTCAATTCACAATAATTGCAATATCATACTCAAAGGCTTGCCAATGGCCTGAATATAGATACAGTAATTCATAATCTGTTTTACTCCTTTTTAATCCCTTAACTATCTTCATGGTTAGATATCTTGACAATGTACATACATTGTAAGATTATTAGATTATACCCTAGATTGGTGCCAGGTTCATGCCTGATATCTTTTGTGTAGCCATTTTAGCTCCTATTCATTTGTTAAATTGTCTGGCCTTTAGGACAGTTCTTTTTCTTTTTTTTAAATTCATTAGAGAACTGGTATCAATTTATCCCATTAAAAGCTAGTGCTAACTTTGATTTGAATTATAATGGTTAAAATAATCCACACTCAGAACATGGATAGTTATTAAAGCACTGTAATAGTAAACCTTACTCATTACTTGTAGAGAGAAATTTAAAGATTGTGATATTAAAAGAGGGTAAAATTTAAAATATTGCAATACAGTATTAAATGTTATGTATTTCAATGTCACTAAAACCTTGGGAAAAACAAAGTACCTACTACAGACCTTGTAAGTAATTATTTCTGTGACCACCTTTCAATGATACCATTGGTTTAGTTTTATGCCCATAAGGGGTCATCAGAGTTCACTCGGGCTAGAGTAGTTTGAGTATTAAATGGGGAATTATAAGGTTAGATTAAAAATGATTAATGAGGCTACTAAATAGGTGATGGGAAATTGTATATTGCATAACATAGCTACCTTAATGTTACTTATTTTTGTTCCTCAGCGCAGTGAAGTAACTCGCACTCTCTCTCTCTCTCTCTCTCTCTCTCTCTCTCTCTCTCTCTCTCTCTCTCTCTCTTGCTTACTTACTTACTTACTTACTTACTTACTTACTTATTTACTTACTTACTTACTTACTTACTTACTTACTTACTTACTTACTTACTTAATGGTCTTGAAACCGTTCCTTCAGGCCCTATTGTAGCTGCACTAGATTTATAATCTTCAACTTTACCTCCTCCTGCCTTCATTCTTCCATCTTGCCATCTTATAACTTCACTTCAAAGTGTATCTATGTTTTCCCCCACTTGTGTTTGGATGCTGAATGGCCTCACAAGTCCAAGCGCTGGGTTATATTCCTAAATTAAAATCAGTCTCCCTCTTAAAAAATGCTAATCGCAGGATTCCCTATCGAGTAATTAAGGAAAAAAAATTATTGTTAACCAAATTAATTGTTTTTGAGCCGCTCTTACTTGTTAAATATGGTTATTCCTCGCACATCGGTATAGTAAAAGAATTAAAACCTAGAAAATATTCATCTTTGATGTTGTGATGAGAATTTGCAAATATTAAATGTTGGGACACGTGCTATAAAAGTGTTAAAAATTCCACTAAGGAATGAGGGATTGCTGTTATGCTAGTATTGAATGAATGGTGTGAAATTCATGTGGAGAAATTAGAACGTTCTTTTGCCTAGTTCCTTTTATTAGAGCGTGTTCTAAATGGGGCAAGCGATATCGATTTTTTTTGCCAGCGTTTCCATGAGGAAGTCGGACTGAAAGGATTTTGGTTACAATTTTTTTTTAGATAGATGGGTACGAATTAGGATTGTAGGTGTCTCATGTAGAACAGGGTGGGTTTTGCAGTGTAATTTCCGTAACGTAGCTTATGAGGAAATTTTGTTTAACTATGTGAAAAGGTGAAAAATATCCTCTTATCCTTATAGCTAGTAGAACACCCAGTCAGTCAGCCAATTGACAAGCTTCAAATTTGAGTTTCTTCAATAAAGTACATTCCAAGACTGTAGAATCCTCAGCTTCAGTAAGCAGAGCATATACTTTAAAAAACTGCTATTTTAAGTTTTCAAAATAGCCCTTTATAATCTTATAAAGCTATTAGAGAAAAAAAAAATCATGTATATGCATAAAATAGATTTTCTGAGATAATTGTGTATTTAACTTAACAGTTTATTTTTTTTTTATATGAATTCATATATAAAAATGCTATAAAGAGCAAATTCTTTTCTTGTTTTTAGAGTTTTGAGGTATTAATTTTGTGATTTGCTGAACTATCCAAGGGGAAAATTTCAGTCTTCATAAAGTCACCAAGAAATAAATGATACATTATATTTTTCTCTTTTTACAAAAAGATTTAAGTTTGATGAATTGCTTTTTATTAGTATATATATATATATATATATATATATATATATATATATATATATATATATATATATATATATATATATATATATATATATATATATATATATATATATATATATATATATATATATATATATATATATATATATATATATATATATATATATATATATATATATATATATATATATATATATATATATATATATATATATATATATATATATATATATATATATATATATATATATATATATATATATATATATATATATATATATATATATATATATATATATATATATATATATATATATATATATATATATATATATATATATATATATATATATATATATATATATATATATATATATATATATATATATATATATATATATATATATATATATATATATATATATATATATATATATATATATATATATATATATATATATATATATATATATATATATATATATATATATATATATATATATATATATATATATATATATATATATATATATATATATATATATATATATATATATATATATATATATATATATATATATATATATATATATATATATATATATATATATATATATATATATATATATATATATATATATATATATATATATATATATATATATATATATATATATATATATATATATATATATATATATATATATATATATATATATATATATATATATATATATATATATATATATATATATATATATATATATATATATATATATATATATATATATATATATATATATATATATATATATATATATATATATATATATATATATATATATATATATATATATATATATATATATATATATATATATATATATATATATATATATATATATATATATATATATGCCTAACACTAATTAACTTGTATAAAAGCTATAATTCCTGGTCCTGCGTTTCTATATTTCGAAAGCGATTCTAGTCTTTTTTTATTGTGACTCAAAACGTGTAATGAATTCATTATTAAATGTTATTATTCTGTTAAACTTCTGGGTATCATAGATAATTGGTTGATCTTTAATCTAAAGATATATTTCCCTTCTTTGGTACTTTTTTCAACTACCTTACATTAAAAGGTATAGTATTTAGGAGCAGAATACTGTATCATGCTTGGCGAACGTAATCTCTGTCTCTCTCTTGTGTCCGAGCTCATTCTGGTAACTTTTAAACTTAATTTTAGGTTGGGTTAATCTAAAGTCTTTTAAGGACAAAAATTCTGAATCATTTATTTTGATTACTAAAATTAGTTTGATCTTAAATATTTCGACCGTAATTTGTGATGTATCAAGTTACACAGGACTTGCGTAAAATACGTAATAAATATTGAAGAAACATCTTTGATTTTTGGCTGAGAATGCATTAGTCAGGCAATTTATGTTTGTGATAGTATAGTAAGGGATTATGAGCAGAGAGTAGTATAGGAAGAGTTTTTTGAGGTAAGGAATTTAGTATAAATAATTATAAGATGATGATAGTATATTAAGGGCCTATATGCAGAGGATAGTACAATATACTGTAGTAAGGAATTATAAGTGGAAGATAGTATTTAGTGGGGTTGACTTTAGTTAATCATAGGCTATAGGTGTATAAGACACTGTACTCATATTTCTAGGAGTATTCTATGTTTTGGGGGTTGATAGGTTGTAGACCAAAATTTTGTTATTAGGGTTTACATGAACTTTGAATTAAAACTTTTCTACCTAAAACTGTAGATAAATATTCAGTGAAAATCTTTCATAACACTGTCTGTAGGCATGTAAAAATAAGCCGTTTACATAAAGTTGGTATTTTTCTAGTGTCTTAGCTTTATAAAATGTTTCAGGTTAAGTTCCCTTTCCAGCATTTCTTTTGCTAGGGTTTGTATTTGAGAACTTATTACACAGCTAAAGTGATTTGGGTGTCCATGTGTAAGGTGAATGCGTACTTCGGTCCGATCTGACTGTCTGCTGGGAGAAGTAGCAAGGATGGTCAGGGCAGTAGCCTTGCATGTCTCTTCTCTTTTACCTTACTCAATCATGTGCATTAAGTGGGACGAGACAGGGAGGCAACTTGGCATTTATAAATCTTGTCTGCTTTTCAGTGAGCTTTGGGTGTCTGTAGTAATGGATTGTTCTGAAATTGCACAAAGGTCTGAAAATGAATCTTATTGTTTTTTTAGATTTTTAATTTATTTTTCATTCTAGAAATATTAATTTCTTTTTCTAAGTGAATAATTTCCTGTTTCATTAAAAAAAAATTAACGTAACTCGATAATCTTTGGAGTCTGCCTTATAGTAATATAAATAAATATTGACAAATATTTCATTTAACTTCAGGAGAGCTCCAAACTATTCCTGAAGTCTTTCAATTGCAATCCTGATATCAATGTTTGTAAAATTATCAATAAAAAATTTGAAAAAAAAGAAGGAAAAGGAAAGCATTCAAGGGCCTAGTGACATTGCTTCCTCATAAAAACTTTGCATCAAGTTTCTGGTTACTAGGTGGGATAGGGGATGGCCTTGGTGGGCTTTCCTTTTCCTCCTTTTTTTTTATTAATAATTTTACCTTTCTATTAGAGAAAGCACTACTTACTTGCACAATCATGAAATATGTAATCTCAAATGCTGAGCTTCAAATACACCAACAGGTGTTCAAAAAAAAAAAAAAAAAAAAAAAAAAAAAAATGGACACCACCAGAAAAACAAAGAAAACAGGACGTTTTGTCATTCCTTGCACCATAGTGGATGTTAAGTATGACTCACTTAGGCTTTCTTGGCTCAATGCATGACAAACGTTAAGTTTTCTTTGAATCTAGGATGTTTAAAGCTTTCAGAAAATGGGATTTCATGGATCTGATGCATATTTGTCATTGACTACATAGTTTGTATTTTTATTATATAATTGAACTGATTACACTGAAACCTGTCTTGCATTTGGCATTCAATCTTCTATAATAAAAGTTGTTTAAGGAATTTAGAATTTTTTTCCTTACCCATATTGTGTTAATTGGAAGCTTTTAAGAACATAGGTATACTTTTGTACCTAAAATGTTAATTTAATGGCTTCAACATTGAATAGGAGGCTTTTGAGGAATATTAACTAATGGAAATAGGTCATTATTCATCATGACTTTAATAAAAACCCTATTTGACAGCCAGCTGGATTAAGAAGTGGACTCTGCTCCAAAATGAAATACAACAGTTTGGCCACCTTGACCTTAGAATATATTAAAAACACACTTGTACTGCTGCTTTCAACCAGCAGTGTTTATGGGGGGTGAACAAGTTACGTTTGTTGGGGATCAATGACGGTCCAAATGGACAAGTGTCTAGTTAGGAGAGAGGACCATTTCATGAGGCTTTTTAGCCCATTTTTCGTGGGGAAAAAGGCATTTGCTGGTACTTAAAGGGGCAGGGGGGCTGCTTAGGGAGAACACTCTGTCACATGAAGTTTGATAGAGGGAAAATATTCAAAGTTGTTGCTTTTTTATTTTCATTGTTTTCTTTTTTTATGTACCAGGGAAACTAAATTAAAAAGTAATACTTTCATATGTATTTTATTTCAGTATTTTTAAAATTCTACAATTGGTATGGTATAAATATCTGAGCAATTCAATTTAGTTTCAATATCTTTTCAAGGTATACAAAACATAATAATTACCCTACTCAAAAAGTCCCTTGACATGCCATATTGAACCGCACAATTGCCAATATAGCAGTATTTCAAGATGGTTAATAATCATTTGAAATATTTTGTTGTAAATAGGCACTATTTAATAAGGAGGACTATTGCATAAGAATAATTGGTATAATAATAATCATACTTGAATATACAAAAGCTTGTCTTGAAAGATAATTTATAGCAAAAGAAGTGACATACCACTGGTAATATAACTAAATACATGTACATGTAGATGGTCCAGCATTTTGATGTCAGCAATATTAGCATTACTGATTACTTCAGTCCTATTCTAGGTCCATTAGTCAAGAGATGTTAAGAATTCTTTTGTGATAGTGAGTTAAAAGATATTTGAATATCTAACTAGAATACAAGTACTTTTTCATTCGTAACAGAAATGAGACTTAAGTAGGTAAAGCTTTAGCTCATTTGTAAGATTGCACTCTAGTTAGATATTCAGATATCTTGTACTCAATATAATGAATTAATTCTTTCCAGCTCTCTTACTATAGTGAACTTAGAATAAGAATAAAGTTGTCAGCAATACTCATTTTATCGATGTCAAATTGGTGGACCATATATCTTTACTTATTCAATATATTTAATTATAATATTACCAGCAGTATGTCACTACTTTGCCATAAATTATCAATCAAAACTAGCTCTTGTATATTCAAGTATTTTTGTCTATGCCAATTATTCTTATGCAATAGACATTATCAAATAGTGCCAAATAATTACAACAAAGTATTTCAAATATTTTCAACTCCAGTAACTTGAAATATTTTGTTGGCATTTATACTGTTCAATATGGCATGTCATTTGATTGTAATAAATCCTTTCTTATTCAGGAAGCTGTTGGCAGTTTGCCCACAGGACTTTACACGTTAAGAAAATATCTACTGCTTTGCCTCCTCCATCAATTTGCTATATGTAACTTACTAAACCTTTTAAGTGATTGTTTACCATTATTTACAATAAAGAATATTTGAAATAATAATCCTAACCAATGTACAGTTTTGAATTATACAAGCATTTGCTTCTAAATTAAGTTTTGATGATTATTTGTATCTAATAAAACTTTAAATGACAAAACAGTATTTTAATGTATATAAAATTAAACTGGTTTTAAGCACTTGATATATATGCTTAATTATAATTTCAAATTCACATCCTATTTACATGGTTAATTATTAGATTTGCAGATAAATGCTACCTGTAAAACCTCTTTTGGTAGTTATAAGACACAATCTACATTTCTGTTTTAACTGAAATTTTTAACCATATCATTAACCTCTACATCCGTAAAGTTTATTATTTCAATGCACTAACTTTTAAAATACTACATTAAAAGGACTCTGGCCGGCATTCTACAGATTATCTTAAACCAATAATTTATTTTTCTTTGAGCTTCTTTATCGCTAATTATTCCTCATTTTGTCTTAAATCGATTACGACCCGATTAGCCTATGTAACAAGAACAGTCCGAACATTGTTTGAAAAATAATCTTAAGCCATTCATTTGGTATACCTTCTTCGTTAAGTCTTTCAAGAATAATCTTGAAATTCTACAATAAAACCACTCCTAGAACATCTACCTAAAGAAATATTCTGTGGATGTTGATTTAAAACTACTTCACTGATGGTTTCCTTATCTTTAAACTGCAATAACTTAAATTAAATTATCAGTACTATTCCTTTCATAAATCCTTTTGATACAAATTCAATTTGTAAAATGCTCCAAACTACAACTTACTAACTATATAGACTGGAGTTTGAACTCTAAATTAGATTTTAGACTAAAAAAAACAGTTAATGGCATCATTTGCATAAAGAATATGCAAAGCCTAAAACCAGCTGAGATTTTATCATTAATTGCATCTTTTGTATTAGGAATATGCAAAGCTTAAAACCAGTAGACACGAGATTTTATCATTTTGTCATTTAAATATTTTAAAACTATTCCAATTCACTGGATTAAAGAAATATAAATAGGATCTTTTACTGCAAACAAGCATTCGGAATGTTAAACATAACCAGAATAACAAAAATAGATATTTAGGGGAAAATTAATTTAACTAAAATTACTAACATATTTGATATGAAGTTTTGAAATTAAGACAACAAACCCTGGAGAAATGTTCTTTTAAAAACAATCTAATACTTATTTTACAATGGTCATATTTTTTTTGGAGAGAGAGAGAGAGAGAGAGAGAGTGTGTGTGTGTGTGTGTGTGTGTGTGTGTGTGTGTGTGTGTGTGTGTGTGTGTGTGTGTGTGTGTGTGTGTGTGTGTGTCACATTAGCCCTCAAAATCTTAGCATTAATATTTAAGACCTTAAATAATTTGCAATGATTTTTTCCCCAAATATTCATAACTACTCTATTCATGACTTTCCTTGCTTACCGTTACACAAGATAAATGGATTAGTTGCTAGTACATGTAATCCTAACTAGTAAATTAAGTGACATTTTTAGAGCATATTTGGTTCTCCTTCCAACTGAAACACATGTCAAATAAAATAATTCTAGTACTGGGACTGTATATTGAATACCCAGTTAAGCAAAATACAGTATGGCATTATTACAAAGTAGGAAATAAAACTTATTTTAAAACATGCTGTACAAGCAAAAATCATTAACTAAAATATTTTCACTTCTCTAGTATATTTATAATACACATACTTATATAAGTGTTTATTACTTGAATATGATAGACTCCTGTATTCTTCCTGCCCACAAGGAAAAAAAGTGACTGAACAGCACTGACAAGATCAGGCTAATTAGAGAGCCATACTTTTTTGTCTAATAGCTACTATCTTAAGCATATCTACTAATAACTTTTAAGAGAACAAAGGCCTATTATATAATTGGAATTGTGTAGAAGAAAACTTAATGACAGTTGCTAATAATTAGATGATGATCTCGAAAGAGAGATGAATTGGTATACATAGACAAAGATGAAATAAATTTCTTAGTTAAAATAATTAGTTTAAAGGTTATATTCACATGCAATCAATATAATTTAATATACAGATTGTAGAATGAATTTGAATCAACTGCCAAAAAGATTATTAATCTAATTTCTCTTCGGTCACATTTAGATAACTAGTTTACAGTACTTTAAACTATTCTAAAAATGATACAATCTTGAAGTACTGTACTAGTATGTTAAGAGGTCCAGAGGAAAATGACAGATTTAATAGCTAGTTAATGAAAATTGAAAACATGAGAAACAAATTTCTAAAGGAAGAAGTCCTTCATTTACATTTGTTGCTCTTAATTGGTTATCAATGTTAAATTTTCTTTTTCAAAAACATTTAAAGAACAATCTGAATGTCGATTAGAAAGTAGAAAAAAACACCTAGAAATAGTATCGATTAGAAAGTAGAAAAAAACACCTAGAAATAGTATTTAAGTTAAATTTTGGGTGTTTAGAATTTAATAGAAAAAATAACATGTGTATTTTCCAACAGAAAGATATAAAGAATTAAAGACTAACTAAAATTAGCTGTATATTCATTGACTAAGATCTAATAAAATACTTTCTACTAGACTGAATATAATTTAATAGCTTTCATAATTAAATTTACCACTCCCAGAAATAAAGACACTGATAAACTTGAAATAATCTGGTAATATTTTGAAAATTCATATTATTTATTTAGTTTAACTTTACTAGTATTTTATCTTCAGCTATTGATTGTTATGGATACCTATTGGATATACTGTAAATGAAGTGACCATTGTAAAACAACACCCTAAAATCTCAAGAACTCCAGTCAATTGAGCAAATCAAGGTATTTCTAGTCATGTAATGATGTTTCTCAGAGTACTTCAATACTCCAGAAAAGTTTGATGATGAAGTGGCTGCTTCAGTTGAGACGATTAGGTTCTCCCCTTTGAATACTAAAACTTTCTAGGTTTTTTGTTGTTGTTGTAAACCCCAGATTATTTCAGCAGATGATCTTCTTGGTGTCATTAGGAATGTCTCCCTATAGTGTACTTAGGGCATACAGCATTTGAAGTATAAATTTTGATCAGATGCTGTAAATTTCCTTTTCTTTTGAAGATTCTTGTCTGAAAAATAAATAAAATATGCTTAATGTACAGATACTTCAGTCTTATTAAATTTTTTTACTGTGCACTTCAATATCAAGACTATAGTTTCAATAAACTATTCTGCGTGATAAACTATAAAGAATATAGAATAGTCTACTGTAATGAATATAAAATAGTGGAAATAATGACAAGCTAGACATGTTCATGACATTTATAATGGCAAATATTACAACCGAAAGTATATCACAAAGTGGAAGAGTATTACTTCCTAAATCCTAGCAAGGAAATACTACACTACAATAATTGAATGACAGGCCTCTGATAATCCATCGACTAAGAGCTCACCCTTATCCTTTAACTTATTTCACAAGATATAGTATAGTAAATATAAGCCAAAAATGGTGAAACACATAAAAAAATATTACATTAATTAATTTAGTATCAAAATAAGCACATTTGATGTAGATTAGCATTCCAAAATCCTCTAAGTGTATTTACGGAAAATTTTACAGCTATTTAAGTAAAATTTAGTCACCTTTTGTACAACCTGAAAAAAAAAAAAAAAAACGTGCATTTCTTTTTGTTCCTATTTTATAACTCTCTATACATTACCAAGAATTGATGAAAATTGAAATTAAAAATCATAAATTTATCGTTAATGGTGTCACTAGCTTTTCCCTCTGAAATTTATATATAAAGATTGCTCGAATTTCTTGTTATTCACAAGATGCTTGAAGGAAAGAAGTGATAATGGAGGTAAGGTAGGATTTGCAGCAAGCACAGCTAGGGGCAAAGAGAACACAGCAAAGACCCTTAAGTAACGCCTAAAATACCCAATGTGAGGTAGACTGATGGCACTAATCTCCTACAGAGATGTTAACCATGGCTATGATACTATACTTCACTGGCCTGGAAAAAATGAAATAAATTCATGGGCACAAAATACTACTGCGTTTAGTACTAACATGTAGACATTGAATTTCGTCTTTGGTTTGTTAATGAATGAGGAGACCATTGGTCCAAGCTAGATCTTGTAGCACTTGTTTGTTGGTAGAATGATACCCTTGGTTTTAGTTTTCAAGTTTCTGACATCATTGCTGCTCATTATCTGGTAACTAGACTGGCTAGACACTCCCTGGTCAAGTAGGCACACCCTAACTAAAAACCTATTTCAGTCGCCTTTCTATGTTCCAGTAAAATTAACTTTGTAGCAAGTCCTTCATATTTTGTTTAACAATAAAAACTAAAGTCCTACAATAGGAGTATGATTTCATTTTGGCTGGAAATTTGCTGTTAAAATTCATAAAGAGAAGGTGGTAGTTAATGGGAATGGTAGGGAAGCTCCCCCACCCCCTCGCCAGAACACAAAGAAGTTAATTCAACCTTCACTTAAGGCATGCAGGGTGGTTGAGGCTTGAAGTGGAACTTGGAGGACTCTGGTTTGTATAGCTAAGAACAATACAAATTTTTAAAATCTGTGAATTGTTCCTACATGAATAAAACCTTCATTCTGGGTGGAACTCACCATTAGGAGGAAGAAACACCTTATACCCCTACTGGTTAGTTTAAAATCGCGAGATTTCAAGACGCATTGACCTTAAGAAGTGCGGAAATTATGACTCTTACTACCTTCCATTTTTTAAGAAATGGATTCTAAAAGGTTAGATTAGGCTACTGTCCTTGGATAGATGGTTAATGGAGAACTTATAACCTCGTAAGGAGATGCTGTTATAATGTAGCTATGTGGGGTCTTTATAAAGAATTTTTATTTTTTTTTTTACAAAAAGCATCCTCCCCTTGTGAAGAGGATGGAGTAGATAAAAGTTTCTATAACATTTTTTAAAGAACAGAGCTCGGTATGAAAGCTTGCATGCGTCAAACATTAGATCCAGTAAATAATACCACAACCGCTGCACTCCAAGAGAGGGAAAGGAGGAGTGAAAAATGCCAGTGACACAATACACTACACAACCTGCTGATCAGCTACCACATGTTCCAGTAAAACCATGTCTAAAGACTTGTGAGTATACTACCCCAAATAGTGGCCTGTAAAGGTCGTTTACTACTTCCAGACTTCAGCCTTTAGTACTTATGCCACTGACAGGTTCTTTCTTTTCAAAGGCTAGCATACCAATTCCTTCAACTTCATGAAAATGTGCAGGAACTGAATCTTCTGGGTCATCTGCTGCTTGGGAATATGCCTTCTTGATGGTTTCACAAAACCAGAAGGAAATGGTATTCCTTGAATTCTTCTTTTCAGTCGTTCCCATCACTAATGAAAACTTTGAAAATGTAGCCTGAAGGGTTGGGTTTTCTCAAATTGTGTCTAAGCACAATCACAAGACAAATAGGCAAATAATCCAGACAGTTGGTTGCTACCTTAAGGAAGGAGATGGAGAAAGACTCAAATCTGTCGTCAATGGCAGGGTTCTAGGTTTTTGTTATGAACTCTGAACACAGGCGAAATAGACCTTACTCCATCTCTTGGAATAAGTCGCAACCTTGGAAATTCCGTGAAGTATGCATACTCTCCGTTGACACTAATCCCAAAAGAAAAATGAAGTCCTAACTTGACAAGCGTCATAATGGTTCATAACATGCCCTTTAGACCTAAGGGCTGGTTATATCCCAAGCAGGTTGCCAGAGTTCTTTTGGTGAGCAAGACTACTCGAAGCCTTTCATGAGTATAGAAAATTCCCACGATGAGCCCTTCAGTCTAAAGACATAACTCTAAAGGGTTGGGTAGGGGCCTTTTCCCCATCGAGAAAATGAGAGCTCTATCTTGTATGAGGTAGTATAACCAACAGGTCTGTAATCGCTTTTATCCCACAACGCTCAGCACTGAGTACGCTCTTGGTACAGATTACTTAGCATTGGGTATGACCTCTGAATGTAACCCCTTCATGTACTTTAGGATTGTAAGACACGTAACCATGTTGACAAGACCTATTCAGACGTTGTCTTACTCTTCAAGTGTAGCAGTATCATTCAACTGAGGGCACAGTATTTGGTATTTGATTGACGATGGTTGACAAATGGTGTGTACCGATGTCTGTTCTAATTGGTACAGTGTGAATCTTTTCCCTCACTCACTTAAAGGGTAGACGGTACTCGTGCAGTTAAAGAGTAGAAGGGCAAGGCCCTTACTCCTAACAGTGGTGTGCACACTTGTTCCTGTGATAGAGGACAGGTAGCCAGTGTGAGTGTCCAACTAGGATGTGCGCCGATTGCTCAATTTTCCTAGAGCACAATGTAATAGAAGAGGACATGGCACAGGGAATGTACTTTGACAAACAGGAGCATGTGTCCTCGGGAGAGTGTCTTAGTTAGCGAGAGCAAAAAAGTACATCTAAAAGAGATCGTTTGCGTACTGGAAATTGCATAACAATGGATGGGAGCCAGTGTGAAGGAGAGTGTGAGTGGGCGATGGGTGCATGTGATCAGGAGTGTGGGGGCAATTGGCCCTCCAGAAAATGTGAGAAAGATGAATGCATTAAAAGGTGAGTGCACACAGGTGAATGTGATGTACATCATATTTACCTTATTTAAATGCCAGTATAAATAGATTTTATGCCCCTAAAGCAGTTATTACACATGTGGCAGCCAGTAAGAAAATGAAGACCTTATTATATATTTTTACCCACAAGCACTTTCAATATACACATCAGCCATCAAGTACCTCCATAGGCTCTAAGAAATGGTTGTTACATAAAACTTTGAGACCTGTAACATAAAAATTTTGGATGTTTCATTTGGTTCAAAATGCCAGTAAATGTGTCAGATATTAAAAAGTTCTAAACAAATATGACAATAGCATAGGCACAATTATTCAGCCCTAACTTCTAAAGCAGCAAAAAGATTGATACAATTGTTCTTTGGTAAATATATGATACTTTATTTTCAAGACAAATAAATGAACCAAATGTTCCCTACTTCTTGTTTTGTGTCTTATCTGTTTCTGACCTTGAATATTGGGGCAAACCACTTGTTAATGAGTTGTCCTAATCCCCCTCCCCCTTACAATAACAGTTTTG
This sequence comes from Palaemon carinicauda, assembly GCF_036898095.1. NCBI lineage: Eukaryota > Metazoa > Arthropoda > Malacostraca > Decapoda > Palaemonidae > Palaemon > Palaemon carinicauda. The sequence goes on from NC_090731.1 coordinate 152,312,903, forward strand.
GGGGATACCAGCAGGGTTGCTAAATAACTTGACATCCAAACCGCTGTGCAAAGCCTCAAAAATTGTGACAGTTGCTTCAAAAGTAGCCCAATTATAGTAACTTAGCCATCATTAAATTGGTACTAACAACTATTGATATGATATTCTATAGAATAAATTGGTGGGGGGGGGGCGAGGATCAAAATCAATCAACTAAGCTTTTGTAGAAGAGTATAGCGAAAAATTTATATAATTTGTATTAAAAAACACAGAAAATAAAGCTGTATATTTTTTGCAAAAAGTAAATACTAGTTGAATGACATTTAACAAAATTAAAATGAGCAAAATAAGAAGAAATAGATTTGTTGTTCATTCAACATGATCATAAATTGAACTAGATTGTAGTTCTTTAATCATAGCTTATGACGACAATCTTGACATTGAACCTGTTACTTCACCCTGGGCACGTATTTATCAGCCTGAAGGTATTGACTGGGGCGAGGATCAAAATCAATCAACTAAGCTTTTGTAGAAGAGTATAGCGAAAAATTTATATAATTTGTATTAAAAAACACAGAAAATAAAGCTGTATATTTTTTGCAAAAAGTAAATACTAGTTGAATGACATTTAACAAAATTAAAATGAGCAAAATAAGAAGAAATAGATTTGTTGTTCATTCAACATGATCATAAATTGAACTAGATTGTAGTTCTTTAATCATAGCTTATGACGACAATCTTGACATTGAACCTGTTGCTTCACCCTGGGCACGTATTTATCAGCCTGAAGGTATTGACTGTGGGAATGATTTTGTTTTTACCCAAAGAAATGTAGGTCCTTTTGGGATTCCTAACCGTAATTCAAAGCCTATTGAATACTTTTCTTTAGTTATAACTGATGATGATATAGATATTCTTGTTCGTGAGACTAACATATATGCCAAGAGATTTTTACCTAGTAAGGAAGTGTGGATTAGAGAACATCCACGAAGCAAATATAGAAGCTGGAAACCAGTAACTCGTGAAAGAATGAAAAAGTTTTTAGCCCTTAGTTTGTTCATTATGGTTTAAACTGTCTATGAACTATTGAAATTTGAAATAGAATAATCAATTTGAAATAGAATAATCAATCTACATTTCCACTTTGAAATTATTATAAAAGAAATTGCATTTGTAAAGACCATTTAAACAATTTATTGACCGCATTTTATTTCCTCCAGAGTAGTCCAATTTCAGGCAAGTAGCAGTACCCTTTTATAAACCGCGACAAGGTGTTCGAAAGTACCCCAATTGGACGGGTAAACCGCGGGTTTGGCAACACCGAATACCAGTAGGAAATTGGGGTTTTAGAAGGGGGCAACACCAAAAAAAAAAAAGAAGTGATTTGCAACAATAGTAAGGATCATAAATTAATAATAAACTCAAGACGACAAATTCGTAGATAATTTATATTTTTCCTAACTATACAAACTTTAGCTATTTAATAGGGGTATTACTTTCGGCATAGGTGAAATGACGAGCCATTAATTTTTAACGAGGGTTTACTACCCACACAGCTAGTTAGCGGGGGTAGGGGAGGGTAGCTTGCTACACCGGCCCCCTCTCACACACCTGTGCTTGAGCTCACTTTGCTTGGAGGTAGGACTTCAAAGGGGATAGGGCTGGGGGGCAAGTTTGCTTAAATGGCTAAGGTCTGTATAGTTAGGAAAAATACAAATTATCTACGAATTTGTCATTTGTTCCGTAACTGGAATACAAACCACGCTACTTAATAGGGGTGACTCACCCACATTAGGAAGGGTGGACATCCCAGCCAGTCTGGCATTTGGCTTTGCCCGGGGACTCCTTATTTGAGTGTGTAAGCACCCAAGAAATAAGGAGTCCCTGCACCTCGCTAAAACCTTGCAATGCAAGGTCTGCGGCCTACGCAAGCTGTGTGTGAAGGTATGAAGAAGTGTGACTCATCCTAGAAAGTTGTTCTGAAGTTCTTTAGATGGAAACTTGTAGACTAGGAGTTTCCCAATACCACCTCGTCAGGGTATGGGGACGTAACCGTATTAATATTAACACTAGGAACACAAGGGAGCATGGTTTACCTGCAGTGGTTTGAGGTCAGCTATGCAGAGCCCAGGCTGCTGCTTTCCCCAAGAGAGGGGATGATGAAGAAAAGAATAAGGGCCAGTCAAACCTTTTCATTCATGCAGACTAAAACTGGGTAACAACCCCCTCAACCTTCTGCTACTTCTCCAATAAGGAGCTTGAGGTTTTAAACCAGCTGTCGTGCAGCCTCCACAGGACTGATAGAGAACGTATAGAGTCTCCTGTGGGTCACGTCTTGCAGGTAGTGGGATGTAAACGTGGTTTGCCGTTTCCACACCCCAGCTTAAAGAACCTGTCACTGAAAAATTTCTTTTGAAGGCCAGGGACGTACGTAGCTACGCCCCTGACATCATGTGCTCTGGGGCGACGTGACGGAGGAGGGTCTGCATTCAGTGCCAGGTTAGGGACCCTACGAATCCATGCAGAGATGGTGTTCTTGGTGACGCTCCTCTTAGTCCTTCCTGTGCTGACGAATAGTGCACGCACACGAGGATGGGCTGTGGCTGTTCTTTTGAGGTATAGCCTCAAGCTCCTTACCGGGCATAGTAAGAGATGGTCTGGGTCATCTGTTACAGTACGGAAATCCGGAAGGAGTCGAATCGAAGATCCGCTACTCCTAGATTCCGAGTCTTAGCAATAAACTCAAAGATGAAGCTGAATGTTACCTCCCCCCATCCCCTTGTAAGGGCGATGTCATACGAGAGACCATGAAGTTCGCTGACTTGCTTGGCCAAGGACAAAACTAGTAGGAACACCGTCTTCCAGGTTAGGTGGTGATCTGATGCCTGGCGTAATGGTTCATAGGGAGGTCTCTTAAAGAGACCTGAGAACTCGAAAAACGTTCCATGGGGAGGTCTCACTTCCGACTGAGGGCAGGTAAGTTCATAACTACGTATGAGTAGAGCAAGTTCTAACGATGAGGAAATGTCCATTCCTTTCAGTCTGAAGGAGAGGCTTAAGGCTGAGCGATAGCCTTTCACTGCCAAGACTGATAGGCGCATTTCTTCCCGCAAATACACGAGGAACTCCGCTATTACTGGAATAGTGGCATCGAGTGGGGAGATAACCCTTCCACGACACCAACCACAGAAGACTTTCCACTTTGCCTGGTAGACTGCTACTGATGACTTTTGCAGGTGTCCAGACATCCTGATTGCAAATTGTTGCGAAAATCCTCTCTCAGAAAGGAGATGCTGGATAGTCTCCAGGCGTGAAGTAGTAATGAACCTACGGCTTTGTGGAAGATGTTGGCGAGTGGTTGTTTGAGTAGATTGTGTCGTGGAGGGAGTTCTCTTGGTGGCTCCGTTAGGAGTTGCAGAAGGTCTGGGAACCACACTGCATGATGCCATAGCAGAGCTATGAGGGTCATTAAAAGATTGACCGATGTTCTGGTCTTGTTGAGTACCCTCCTCATCAGACAGAACGGGGAAAAGGCGTAAACGTCGATGTTGTCCCACCGTTGTTGGAAAGCATCTTGCCAGAGAGCCTTGGGGTCTGGGACTGGGGAACAGTACAGCGGGAGCCTTAAGTTCAGGGCCGTTGCGAAGAGGTCCACAGTCGAACCCCACAAAGTCAGGACTTGGCTGGCTACTAGATGATCCAGAGACCACTCAGTACTCACTATCTGAGATGCTCTGCTCAGGTTGTCGGCGAGCACATTCCTCTTGCCCGGAATGAAGCGTGCCGATAGTGGTATCGAGTGGATTTTGGCCCATCTCAGTATCTCTACTGCTAGATGGGATAGTTGCTGCGAAAAAGTACCTCCTTGTTTGTTGATGTAGGCCACTACTGTGGTGTTGTCGCTCATCACCACCAGAGTGACTTGCCAGGTCCTGTTGGAACTGTTGAAGGGCTAGAAAGATGGCCTTCATCTCTAGGAGATTTATGTGAGGTACCTTTCCGACTCTGACCAGAGCCCTGAGGTCGTGTGGTGCAGCACGTGGGCCCCCCTACCCTTTTCTTTTAGGCTTCCAAAAACAGCATAAAATCCGGGGGGGGGAGGACGAGGAAATCCACTCCTTTTCGTAGTTTCTCGTCTGGCACCCACCACTGGAGATCCGTCAGTTCCGCAGGTCCTATGGGGATCTGGATGTCCGGGGAGTCGTACGCTTGATTCCACCGGGACTCGAGTTGCCACTGGAGGGATCTCATCCTGAGGCGACCATTGGGAACTAAACGGGCCAGCGATGAAAGGTGACCGAGGAGACGTAACCACGATTGGGCTGGAAGTTCTCGTCTGAGAAAAGGTCTTGCGACCTTCCTCAGCCTTGCTATCCTGTCGCCTGATGGGAAGGCTTTGTGGAGAGTGGTGTCTATAATCATGATTAAGTATACCAGTCTTTGAGTGGGAAGCAGTGAAGACTTCTTGAGATTTACCATGACCCCCAGATCTTGGCTAAGTCTCACAAGTTTGTCTCGGTGTTGAAAAAGGGTTGACACCGAGTCTGCTAGGACTAACCAGTCGTCCGGATAACGGAGGAGACGGATGCCAATCCTGTGTGCCCAAGATGATACTAGGGTGAACACTCTGGTGAAGACTTGTGGTGCTGTGGAAAGACCAAAGCACACCACCTTGAACTGGTACATTCTGTTGTCTAGGCTGAATCTTAAGTACTTCCTTGAAGACGGATGGACTGGGATCTGGAAGTACGCATCCTTTAGGTCCAGTGTGCACATGAAGTCTTGCGGTCTTACTACTAGTCTGACCGTGTCTGCCGTCTCCATGCTGAACGGAGTTTATTTGACAAACTTGTTCAGAGCCGAGAGGTCAATGACTGGTCTCCAGCCTCTAGACGCCTTCTTTACAAAAAAGTCGACTGAAGAAGCCTGGGGATCCGTCGAGGACATCTTGGAGAGCTCCCTTCTTTCAGAGGGTCTGGACTTCTGCCCAAAGGGCTTGCCCCATTGCCGATCCCATGGCAAGGGAGTTCAATGACACTGGATTCGTCGTCAGGGGAGGTAGAGATGTTATGAACGGGAGGCGATATCCTAGACTGATTACAGAGATTGCCCAGGAATTGGCCCCGAGTTGCTTCCACCTGTTTGAGCAACTTTGTAGGCATCCCCCCACTGGTGTTACTGCAGGGGGATTGCCTATCCTAGTGTTTGCGGCCTCGGCTGCTCCCTCTAGGATTTTTGCCTCCCCTGGGGGACTTTTTGCCTTTCCTTTCTTTGACAGGAAAGGGCTTAGACACCAAAGTCTTCGCTGCTGTTGTCGTCGTAGTGGTCTTGGTAGGACGGGGCTGCTGGGGTGCTGGAGGCTTATAGGGCTTAGATGTTAAAGGCTTATGAAGGCAGAAATCTTGATGAGACTTCCTCCACCTCTCAGCGGCATGTTCCACATCCTTAGGCTCGAACAGGACAGATCCCTCTGGGGAGGAATGTCTGAGCCTATTGATCTCGGCGCTAGGGAACTTCTGATGGAATCTCTCAGCTACCGCATCCCGGCATTTCAGGATGGTATTTGCCCACAAGTTCGAGACTTGGCGGGCCAGAAACTCGATCGTGCGAGTACCTGAGGGAAAGAAGGTTTCCATAGCTTTCCTGGTACACTCCTTGGAGAAATCCTCCGAACGTATCAGGATACCCTAGGTCCCCAACCAGATATCGAGCCACGAAGTGGCTTGCATAGCACACTTCGCAACTTTTTCCTGGTTGAGGATCTCGGCTGCCGAGAAAGAGACCTGCCGGTTGGAGTCTCTCTCAAGAGGGACTCCGCCGTTTAGCTCTTCCAGTGAGTGGTGAAGTGGAAGAGCTAGACAAGGCTCCTCTAGGATCTCGAAGTACCTCCTCTGTTGTACGCGAGGAGGTGGGAGGAGCTTGTTGGTGGTACCGGAATTGGTTGGAGGAGGACATCTCGGAGAGCTGTTGTGAGATCTTGTTCCTGGTACTCTTTACCCCTTAAGACCAGGGCAGGGCTGCACTGGTCTTAGAGGGTTTTAGAGTACCAAAGACGCGGTCTAAGACCATGTCTTTGCCCTCTCGAGGAGGGATCTCTGGGTAGAAAACCCGTTGAGAGCCCTCGTTAGTCAGAACTTGCCAAAACGCATGTTATGACTCTTGCTGGTCTCCTCCTAATGTAGGACTTGCAGCGAAGTCTCCTTCTATCCCCGAAGGCTCTTCTTGGGGAGAGTCACAGACATTTCCTGAGTGGCTAGTTGGCTCCATCCTAGTCCTAGTAGAGGACATAGGCAATGTTTTGGAGTCTTTAGATTCCTTCCTGGGAAGGATATAAGACTCCAACATTGACTAGGGTGGCGTGTCCCTTCCAATCCCCGACTGAGTAGACACCTTGGCTCGAAGAGAGATTTCCTCCATTGGTGCGATGGAGGAAAGTCTCTCCTCGCGTGATTCTCTTGGAGACAGGAAATCTTCGTCTGAAAGGGAAGGAGAGGCACTCTGAGGAATAGAAGGAACCTGCCTCGAAGGTCTGCGTGGAGTCAGTTTCGCCCTTGGGGAAGTGACTGCGTCTGGGACTCCTCTTTTTCTCTTCAAAGGGGTAGAAGAAGCCATGGTTCTGTGTCCCAATTCAGAGAAGACAGGCTTGAAATCCTGAGCTACAGCTCTGATCAGGGAACCGAACCATGGTTGTTGGCTGACAGACATACCCTTTGAAGGGAAAGGGATTAAAGGATCCCCGGGAGGAGTCACAATCATTGGTGGGTCGCCTGTGGTAGCTTTGGGATACTGGACCCCTCTGGAAGTTTCCCTTTTCCCACAATGCTCAGTGGTATGTGCTTGCAGGGAGGAGAATGAGGCGATGGCTACCTTGCCGTACATCGTTCATTAGGGTATGTAGTCTCGCGCGCGGGAGGACGATGCCGCCCGCGCGAGGGAGGACGATGCCGCCCGCGCGAGGGAGGACGATGCCGCCCGCGCGAGGGAGGACGATGCCGCCCGCGCGAGGGAGGACGATGCCGCCCGCGCGAGGGAGGACGATGCCGCCCGCGCGAGGGAGGACGATGCCGCCCGCGCGAGGGAGGACGATGGCGCTCGCGCACAGGAGACTGATGGCGCGCAGGCGCGCAGGATTATTACGAAGAGTACGTGGGCGCAGGAATGTTCGCGCACGTCTGTGCCGGCCGTAAGGCGCGCCCGCGCAGGAGAAAGTTCCCTATGGATACATGTGGGGCGGCGCGCCGGAGAATGTTGGCGCGCATCCATCGGAGAAGATGGCTAAGCGTGCGTACATATCCTTGTGGATATGCGCGGGAGAAGGCTGGCGCGCAGGTGAGCGCTGGCGCGTTGGTAAGGGTTGGCGCGCGGGAGAAGACAGCATGGCTGACTTCCCAGAAGGCCTGCTATAAGTTGAAAGTTTGCGTGCTGGTTTTACCTGGTACGTAGGATGGCACGCAGGTTTTACCTGGCACGTAGGATGGTGCGCAGCATGGCGCGCAGGTTTTACCTGGTGCATAGGATGGTATGCAGCATGACGCGCAGGAGTTAGATGCTGGGTGCGTATGCGCACGTGCAGGAGAATGTTAGTGCGCGGGAGAGCGTGGGCGCCTAGGGGAGTGCTGGCGTGCAGGAGAGCGTCACTGCGCAGTAGATTGATGGTGCGCAGGTGAGTGTTAGCCCGCAGATGGGCGCGGGCGCATAGGAGACTGTTAGCGCATGGGCGTAGTTTGTGCAGTGGAGCGTATGTACCTGTTGGTGCGTACGCTCTTGATGCCCTGTGTTAGGGTTATGATGGATGTCCGCGCATAGCGATGGGGCCTGACGAGCTACTAAAGAGCGCTTGTCAGGTCTCGTGGGCGCATCGCACGTATGTTGTTGGCGCGCAACAGCACGCTTGGGTGGAGCCTTGTTAGGCCCATGCAGAAACGGTGACGGCAAGTCTGTCGGGTGGAAGGTCGACGTGTACTTTAAAAGGACAACCTTCCACTGAAGGTGATCGCAAACGATCTGCAGAAAGGTCCAGGAACAATGCAGGTGCAGTGACGGATGACTGGTCTAGAGGCTCCTCTGCGGGGGACTGCATTGAAGATGTTGAACCAAAGAGGCGCCTCCTTACCGCAGGTGAAGGAGGGCCTCTATGGCGAAGAGGAAGGCGAGCCTTCCGACGAATGCGCCCTCTGGGGGCCGTTGGATCAGCAAGCTGACCTCATGCAGTCCTCCGAAGAGTAGTCTCTGTAAGTGAACTCCCCCGAGGGAGAGAAACACTAGCAGGAGAGACTGCCGATGGACTTAAGTTTCCCCCTCATAGGTTGACCAGGAACGGGAGAAACTAAGCCGTCAGCTACCGTAGAGTTTGGAGTGGAAGAGATGGGTGAGACCGCATTGGATACCTCTGACACCACAACGTAGACAAGAGACAGAGGATCAACCTCTGACAGCGACGACGAATGCTTGACAGCGGCACCCGATCAGATGTAGTTAAGCAAAACCACCTTGGAGGGCGAACCCGTAAGCCCCAAAGCTGAAATAAGGAGGTTAGTGACATATCCTCCCCCGGGGGGAGAGGTGGAGCTGCTTCACTAGGGGAAGCAACGTTATCTCTCGAGACCCGAGGTTGGTTAACAATACATCAGTCTACGCTTCCACTCGATGGTCTCTCGGAAGAGACCAACCGAGTAGGTGCTTCGGAGGAGGTTTGCGCAACGAAAGAAGAGGCCTTGGGTTTTTCTCCTTTCGAAGCAACCTTCGAAGGAGAAATATCTCGTTTGGACTTCTTCCGTCATCGCGAAAACCTCTCCCACTGGGAGGCAGACCACTCCCTACACTAACTACCCTCCCCTACCCCGCTGACTAGCAGTGTGGGTAGTAAACGATCATTAAAAATTAATGGCTCGTCATTTCAGCTATGACGAAAGTAATACCCCTATTAAATAGCGTGGTTTGTATTCCAGTTACGGAACAAACATAGTATTACACTAAATCTAAAAATATATTGAATTATTCTTGTGACTGTAGTATGCTGGAATTGAAGCAGATGGAAAAAAAATGACTTGTGAAGCAACGTCAGAGAACTTGTGTATGAATATTTAGAAGCTCTTAATTGGTTAAAAAAGCCAGCTCATGTTTATGTTGAATAAAAAAAGCTGTCAAAAAGTAACAATGCATGCGCAATAACCAACAATCACTGAAAAGTAACCAATCAGCTTGGAAAATTAAGTAGTGTTCACAATTTAGTCAATTGATACAGGGGTTATGCCCCAGGCCCCCTTTAGTCATAGACAAAAATGCCAAAATAGCCAACACCTGTTTAATTCTTATAGCGAATTCTATTTTCGTTAAAAAATAAATGGAAAATATATGATACTTTATTTCTAGCCAAATACATGAGCTATACATTCTCCCTACTTATGTTGTGATTTTCCATTTCTAACCATGAATATTGGGCCAAACACCTGTACATAAGTTTTCCTACCTCCCATATAATAACCCTTATGGGGGACCCCAGTGAGAAACTGGGGTACTGGGTGGGAAAACTGGGGTACTGGGTGAGAAAACTGGGGTACTGGGTGAGAAAACTGGGGTACTGTGTGAGAAAACTGGGGTACTGGGTGGGAAAACTGTGGTATTGGGTGGTATGACACAAGTGATTTGCAGCAATAGTAAATTGTCAGAAATGCACAATAAATGGCACGAAGTTGTAGTATCATATTACCTATGATTCACATGTTTATTCGCTAACAAATGAACGATCTCACTGCTCCTCTGTTCTGGCAAGCAGTACATAAATGTGATGTGAACGTCATACTTGCAAGTTACTATCAAAGTATCAATTTTATGACAAATTCGAAGATAATTTGTATTTTCCCTAATACAAACCTGGAGTTATTTATGTGATTAATCTTTCGGCAAAGCTGGAAGGTAGCCGTAATATTCTAATTGTAGAGTGGCAAGCCTACCTAAACACTTGCTGTGGGTAGGTAGGGGTGGAGGGGGTACCCAACGACCTATAACTAACAGCTCAGTGAATCTTGTCACTTTTTTATTGCAGGCAGGACTTACCTGGGAACAGGTGATGGCAAGACAATATAAAACTCCAGGTTTGTATTGGGGAAAAAATACAAATGATCTATGAATTTGTCATTTATTCCCACACTTACAAACCTTACATTATTTTTATGGATGACTCACCCTTAGGTAGGTGGTAAATACAACTACTATGAGATTCAGGGCCTCTGTAACACGGTTTTTTGGACTTTGCTCCTTATCAAAGCATCGGATGTAGCTGAAAGTTGACATATGTATATTTTACAACCACACACAAATTTTGTCAGCATTATCAATAACCTAAAGCCGATAGTTTTAATTTTTATAGAGTAAAAATGATCTAGCTGACACCATGGCCAGTGATAACGAGCCAAGAGTCGAAAACATTCATTACGTAAGCAATGTAAACACCTTTTGACAACATTTTGCCCCGCCCATCCACCAGACACCCATTCACCTTCTTCCATCGGCTCTGAAACCCTTAACAGTCAAGAATGGCTAACAGGATTGGGAATTGCCCCCGTGGTTGCAAAACTGCATTTGTCTTACGACTTGCAACTTTATACAGTCAAGAGAAAGCCCGTGGCCATATTTACTATAGCCTGAATAGGTAATTATTCAGTTTCTAGTTTAAATCCCATGTTTATGGTCTGATATGTATGTAGCGTAACATGGTTATAATACTTGTAATGTCATTCAGGCTTTTGAACATTTCCATTAACTATTCACTATGCCACAGAGAGAGAGAGAGAGAGAGAGAGAGAGAGAGAGAGAGAGAGAGAGAGAGAGAGATTGTATGTAAACAGTCTTTATATGACTATTTTTGTTAAAATAAGAATTTTGTGCTAAACTCTCCAGCAGACCAACGGATCATCCAATATAATATTTTTTCTTCTTCTTAGGCCGTACGACCGTGTTGGCTATGTTTTGGGCATGACTGCATTTTGTAAATAAATCATGAATAGTTTTAGGAGTTTTATTTGTACATCTAATGGGAATTTGTAGAAGTAGAGTGAAAATAATTCATTTATCCTTTAAAATAATTACTACATGTAGCAAAACAAATAGTAGTAAAGATGATAATGCAATGAAGGAATGATACCATACTTTATCTTTAGCTTCAACATCGGCAATAACATACCCAGTTGCCATAATATGACAGCTTAATAAAATAACCTATCATCTAATGTTAAACTTAATTTCTGAGGACGCCATGGCTTATTGCACAGTGAAAAAACACTACAAAGACTTATGAATGGCGTAACGATACATAAATGTGGGTGGGGTATCTGTGCTAGCGTAGTAATACTACTGTAGCAGTAGTGCCGCAACAGTAGTATACATAATTAAACGTTTAGGCTAACTGCTGGGATCCTTGAAGATCATTTAGCACTTCTTACAACTACTCGAGAAATGAGTTTTTATAGCCAGAATTTAAATTTTCTGATCCAACAATGCCCATGATAGCCTTCAGTGTTATCCTGAATTGTAACGCGGCCAAAGTGGGAGGAGCCTCATGAAGTCATCATTCTTGGTGAAGGTTTAAAGCCAAAATACGGTATCGGCTATTTTTTTTTCTTACAGTAAATAGGTAGGTAGATAGACAATAAATAAAAATTCCTTGACATTGGATATAGCAGTTACCAAATCAAGCTTGTCTTCTACGTTTTAGAAAATTACCAACTATTCCCTACACCTTGTCAACCTGATTGTGACCTATAAAGTAGACTGTAATTTCTTAGGAAACTTATTTTGGGAGTTAGACTAATAATCGAAGTGTTTTTGTATTTATTAACATATTTTGTTGGTTTGTTCATTATGACAATTATCAGTGGAGAGGTTTCAGAGTTCATAAAGGTGTACTGCTTTGCTTTTATTTAAACTTTTGTGTCATTGTTGGCAGAGGTATAGCCTTCGTTACGTATAGCCAATCACCGATGGAGAAAGAGGGAAGAAATGCCGTCATAAGTTACGTAACGAGTGCGTTCGAAACCTTTTCTCTTGAGTAAGTTGGCCCGTCTTCAAAAAACGTCACTTTTACCTTATAAGTACCAAATTTATTCAACTTAAGTAATGCAAAATATAGTCAAAATTTATGTGTAGATATAATGTGCATTCTGAAGGAGCGTTATATTTATGAAATTCATAGATACAAAATTATTGCGAAAAAACCGTGTTACAGAGGCCCTGAATCTCATAGTAGTGGCTTAGTCATTGACCCACATTTGCCTAGTACAGTGTTAGACTGTGGTCTTGGGAAAACCTTGCCACCTCGCTTATCAAAACAAAGCGAGACTGATAGCAGCCTGAGCTACATCATTGTTGTGAGATATAGCATATGAACGTCTAGGTAATATGCCTGGAGTCTAAATAGGAAACTTACACATAATAAAGACATTTCCCAATGCCTACCTCGCAGGAAGCATTGGGGACGTGTACAAGTATAAATGTTAACTGTACTAGGTTAAACACGGGAAATGGTTATTACCTGCAGAAGTTGAAGCCAGCTTGCATAGGGACCTATGGAGCTGTATCCCAAATGAGGGGAGATGAAGAAAGGAAAAATGCCAGACACTTTCATGCATCCCAGACTTAACCCGGGTTATCAATACTCTCAACCATCTGTTACTTGACCAACAAGGTGCTAGAGGTCATTCTAAGCCACCTGTTGTGCAGTTACCACAAGATCGATAGAGAACATATAGAGTCTCCTGTGGGTCACGTCTCGTAGATAGTGGGTGGTGAAGGTCGTCTGACGCTTCCACATGCCCTCTTTTAAAACTTGCAACCTGGAATAATTGCGTTTGAATGCCAGGGACATAGTGATGCCCCTGACATCATGAGCCCTAGGTCTGAGCTGGAGGAGGGTTCTGATATAGAGAATGGTCAATGACCCCAGGGATCCAAGCCAAAATGGTGTACAGTATTTGGTTACCTCCTCTTCCTTTAACCCGAACTAACAAATAATGCTGCTAGTCGAGGCTGGGTTGGTGCAGTGCGTTCAAGATAATATCGTAGACTCCTCACTGGATAGTAATAATTGAATCTGGATCATTGGTTGAAGAACGTAGATTCTTAATATGAAAGGGCCTAAATCAAGGGTCCAGTACCCCGGGATTTTTAGCCTTAACAATGAACTCAGGGATGAAGCTGAGTGTCACCTACCACCATCCCCTTGAATGGGTGATGGCGTATGAGACCATGAAGTTCGCGAACTCTCTTTGCCGAAGCTAAAGCAAGTAGGGAGCCATCTTCAAAGTGAGATTACGGTTTATTGCATGGCATAATGGTTCGTATGAAGATCACTTCAGGGAGCTTGCAAGACGCGAAACACTTCCAAGGAGGAGGTCTTACTTCTGACTTGGGGCAAGTGATCTCATAACTTTGTATGAGTAAGGAAACCGGTAATTTTTCACAATAAACCCACCCAGCGCTTTAGTTGTTATATGTGTTTTTGTCCGGTAAAACCTGAAAAAAAATAAATTCTTGTCAATACATTATCCTCGCAAATACGTAACGAGAAAAAAAATTAAATTAACTTACGGTAAATACAGATTTTTTTCTAACTACCTTTTTTATCTTCACAGTGACACGGAGAGTAGCCCCTGTTACTTCGTATGTTCATTCCTATTCTATTAAGCTCCACCCCTTTGCTCACTGTGATAATTTTCTCCTGATTGCGCCGAAGTCGTGGTTATCCACGACCCTACTGCGCGTGCATGAAAAAAAAATAAATTTCTCCCATTTTGCGGGCTCTAATATGAATTGGCCTATCAGAATCTAGATACATTATAATCTCACCATTTCATTGGTCCTTGATGAAAAACGTTATTCATGCATATCCATGAAGCCCGCTCATTTTCAAATTACAAAGCATTCATTGGCCGCTTGACCGTTCATTAGTTCAGTGATGGCGACTGTGTACTGGTTGTGAATTTACCACACAAGAGGCTATTAGACTATTTTTAACAAATAATGAAGAAACTTTAAAATTTTTGCGTAATCACAGTGTGCTCCCTTTAGAAATAACTTGCCCGAAGTGTTACAAATCGTGTTCTTTGCGACCTGATCGCCATTGTTGGCAGTGTCACGGTAAATTCATTTATCTGTTTTTAGCATTTATATTTTCTATATATTTGCAGGTAGAACCTTGGCTAAGGACTGTGACCTGGGAAGGTTTGTGACCTGGGAAGGGGGTCCTGGGGCTTGCCCCCAGCTAGGGGTTTTGACCTGGGAAGGGGCTAGAGGTTGTGACCTGGGAACTACTAGATTAGGTTAGGTGGGTTTGTTAGGTTCTGTACCCTTTTGTACCCTATATATATTTTGTTAAGGGTATATAGAAAAATGCTTTAAAACATTTTATTTAATTAATTTACTAAAAAATAATGTAAATTATTAAAAAACATTATTTATCGACTTCTAAGGGTTTGCAGTGATATTGTAGGGGAATTTGGTAATTTTCAAGGGGATTCCAGTAATTCGTGGTTCCCGTGTAGCGCAATATACGGCTGAGCACAGATCCGTTGAACATTCAATAGAAAACAGGACTCAAAAGAAAAAGGGCCAACGATAGTTTTCATTAAGTGTTGTTCCTCATATTTTTTCATGAAAGAACATTTTTTTTCGTTATTTTTCTAGTTGTTTTGTTGTGTTTTGCTGTTATTCTCTTCCGCAATTCGTTATTTTTCAGTACCCAAGCTGTTCTTCTTTAAATTACTGTTGGGTGGCGATACTCAGAAAATGATACATTCGCGGAAGTTAATCACATCAGAACACAACAAAACAAGAAAACTAACGAAAAAAATATTTTTTTCATGAAAAAAGTGCTGGGTGGGTTTATTACGAAAAATTACCAGGAAACCTCCAATGAAGAGGAAAGGTCTACTCCTTTCAGGCTAAAGGCTAGGTTTAAGGCTGAGCCATACACTTTCACCGCCGAGACCGAGAGGAGTTTTTCCTCTCAAAGGTATAAAAGGAATTCCGCTATTACTGGAATAGTGGCCTCAAGGGGACAGATACCCCTTCAACAACACCAGCCACAGAAGACTGTCCACTTTGCCTGGTATACAGAGGCAGAGGACTTCCACATGTCACCAGACATCCTCTTTGCAACTTGTTGCGAAAAACCTCTCTGATAGAGGGGGTGCTGGACAGTCTCCAGGCTGGAAGCCGTAAAGATGGGACGCTATTGTAGATGTTGGTGTGTGGTTGTTTGAGTAGATCTGACCGTGGAGTAAGTTTTTTCGGGAGATCTACTATGAGGCGCAGACGGCCCGGAAACCATTCTGCATGATGCCATAGTGGAGCTATTAGGACCATCATTAAGTTGTTGGATGCTCTAGTTTCGTTGAGCACTCGCCTCATCAGACAGAACGGGGGAAAGGAGTACACATCAATGTTGTCTCACTGTTGTTGAAATGCATCCTACCACAGAGTGAGGGTCTGGGACTGGAGAGCAGTAATTCAGGAGCCTGCAGTACAGGGACGTTGTGAACAGATCCCCTGTCAGGAAACTCCACAGTCAGGACTTTGCTGGCTATCAGAGGATTCAAAGACCATACGGAGACCACTATCAGTCTCTCTCTGCTCAGATTGTCAGCAAGCACAATCCTCTTGTCAGGAATGAAGCGAACTGATAGGGAAATCGAATGATCTTCTGACCATTGTAGAATCTCTACTGCAAGATGGCATAGGGGCTGCTTAAAGGTACCACCTTGTTTATCAAGCCACTACTGTGGTGTTGTCACTCATTTACAACACAGAGTGACCCGCCAACAACTGATAGAACTGCTGGAGAGCTAGAAAGGCTGCTCTCATTTCCAAGATATACATGTGCTGGTAAGGGAGAACAGCGTATTTATAGTGGAAGAAAGGTCAAATTCATTGAAAGCACATTAATTACAGTAGGAAAAGTGGTTTTTTCTCTTGGAAATTTACTTCCGTGTTCTAGAATCTTACCGAAAATGACTATCTTTGTAAGCAAATCAATTAGAACTTAAGAGCTGACCTTATATTATATCTATATGGGGTAAGTTTCCAAATTAACATTGAATATTGACAAACAGACACTTACCGTTCGGTATTACGAGGTTATGCACACCTGCATTTGAGTTTAAACATGAAAATATAAAATGAGAAGAAAAATCACTAAAGTATACACGTTACCGTAATTATATCCATGAGGATGATGGTTAATGAACAAACAATAATTGTTAGGGTTGTGGTGGCCGATGTGATAACGTTCCTGACTGGTGATCACTAGACTGGGATTTGTGTCCCACTGAAACTTGTTAGTTCCTTTGGTCGCTGCAACCTCACTATCCTTATGAGTTAAGGATGGGAGGGGGCTGGGTTTGGGGGAGCCATTAGGTCCATCTTTTGAGTCATTAGCAGCCACTGCCTGGCCATCCTTGGTCATACTTTAAGTGGAGAGGGGGCTTGGGTGCTGATCTCATGTTTCTATGGTCATTCTCTAGGACATTGTCTTGCTTGATAGGGCAATGTCACTGTTCCTTGTCTCTGCCATTCATGAGCGACCTTTAAGCGTTGCGCTCCGCACGTTAGCCGAGTGGGGGAATATTTTGCCTGACAAAAATTCGATGACCAAACCACCTATATCCTACCGGTAACCAGACACCTTGGCATAACTGTTCATTTGGGTACGAGACGACCACTGTATGGTGCGAAGTGACTGGTACGAAATGAATTGGGTATAGGGTGCCTTTGATACGAAGTAACCTGATCCTGGTGGAGCTACTGCACAACCAGGCTAAAATTACCACAATATACAGAGGTGAAGTTAAACAGAAGTTAGTTATACAGAAGTAAAGGGATTACTATGACTGACAGGGTGAACAATAACAAAGCCTAACTTAAAAAACGTCACTACTTAAAATAGCTGACTATCTTTCTCTTATTACGACTTTGCCCCGATAACGTTATCACAAGTATTGTTTTTTAACGTCTTTCACCAAACAAATATGTATATTGCAACAAAACCGCTGGGTGGGATTCTAACAAAGTTCAACCACAAAACGAAATAGGTTTACCAGCATGACAATCTACATTGCTATCCATTTGTTATTTGAAACTAACTAAATATACCTGAACTGGTAGTCAAATTAACGGTACCAACCTTTGGTAAAATGCGTAGCGTTGGATACTCTAAAATACAAATAAGACGATGTACAATATTTCTATCTCTTCCTACCCCAACAACAACCAGTAGTGAAATGACACACTCCAATGCGGAACAATACATTTGGCAGGAATATTGGAATGTGGAAATCTATTTTTGAATAACTATCTAATCCTTTCTTCCCCTGAATACCACGGCACTAAGATAGAACAAAAGATACATTAACTGTCTATTCAAGTACACCGGCTTTACGATAAAACAGAGGAAATACAAAGAACTACTTTTTTACATTTTCCCCGGATTTTTTCGAATTTTTATCCAAGCAAACAAATCCATAGACACCCTAATAAAGAATGCACACATTCATATGCCATCTATATATATATATATATATATATATATATATATATATATATATATATATATATATATATATATATATATATATATATATATATATATATATATATATATATCATGGATTTTGCATGTCCATTAAAGGGACAAGGAAGATTGGAACAGTTATCTATTAAGAAATCAGTTGAGATACGTTAATACATGATGACAGTCTACATATTATACACAAGGAAGATAGATTTTTTAGTAAATAAATGAAAACTATATCAAGTTCGTCTCATAGGGCACTGGTGATAAATATTTTTTTGCAAAGGATTCTGGCACAATTTTGGCCAGGCCTCAAAAACAGTTCTGATAGTTCTAATAGTCGAGCCAATAAGAATATATCCTACATAGAACCACATCCAAAAACTCACCTACACATACAAACATACATTTATTCATGAATATAAACATACAGTATAAGATAAATTATGTGTATGTATGTATACGCAAATATATACATATATATATATATATATATATATATATATATATATATATATATATATATATATATATATATATATACATATACATATAGTATGTATATATATATATATATATATATATATATATATATATATATATATATATATATATATATATATATACTACAAAAGAAAACTTAAAGTAGTTATATACTCTATATACTCACCACGGTCCAGATATATATAGACCTTGATACTCACCAATTTTTAAGAAAGTCGGTTATATTCACCGGTGGTATTTTTCCCAACTAATGCGCAATTAATTATCTTAATCCTGTTATTTATCTAATTTTATACTATGTCATAATTAGAAGAAGTTTTTAGATCAAGAAATATAATATTTCACAGGACTAATTAGTCCAGAAAGAAAGTCTAGTTTATTTATTGTACTTAAGGAAGCCTCACATGCAGCTATAAGAGATATTTCCCTTGATATAAATACCATGAGAGAGAGAGAGAGAGAGAGAGAGAGAGAGAGAGAGAGAGAGAGAGAGAGAGAGAGAGAGAGAGAGAGAGAGAGAGAGCAGAGTAATACAATGATATTTAGTTGAACAAAAAGAAGTATTCTATTGATTAAAAGGCAATATTTTTTAATTATTTTGTTAGTTGAAAAATAAAATATTAAGACGAAGAACTGTATTATATTAATTCGTCGAAAGTAGACACAAATAAAAACTTTCTTACTTAATCATAAAATGTAAAATGAATAAGCACTAAAGAACATTTTTTTAGATCAAAAGCTTATTGTTTATTTAAAAAGTCAATTCTAATTTACTCTTATGGTATTACAGATAATTTTTTCAAATATGTGACCATAGCCAGAGAAAAAATGATCATTATAAGGTACTGATTATTGAATATCAAAAGAAGTGATGTTAAAAATGGAGAAATTGGAAAGAAGATTATTATCAATGCATTTAAGAATGTAATTTCTTACCTATATGAAACAAGTGAAATATAAGTGGTAAAAAGGAAAAGAAAATCTTGAATAAATGTATGGAACTTGATTATATATATATATATATATATATATATATATATATATATATATATATATATATATATATATATATATATATATATATATATATATATATATATATATATAAACAAGTGAAATATAAGTGGTAAAAAAGGAAAAGAAAACCTTGAACAAATGTATGGAACTTGATATATATATATATATATATATATATATATATATATATATATATATATATATATATATATATATATATATATATATATATAAAGGCCTATATATAAGTATATACATATATGTATATATATATATATATATATATATATATATATATGTATGTATATATATATATATATATATATATATATATATATATATATATATATATATATATATATATATATCAGTGGCTGAGGACTATGAAGTGTGAAGTAGATGAGGATAAATGGAGACGTATCGAATTAAAAGCTCAAGATACAACAACTGGCGAAATCTAACGTAGGCCTTTTGCGTCTATAGGCGTAGGAGGAGATATATATATATATATATATATATATATATATATATATATATATATATATATATATATATATATATATATATATATATATATATATATATATATATATATATATATTCGACGTGGAAATGGGATCAGTTGACCAACCTTTTGATCAATAATAAACTGAAATGAAAATACAAATATAAAATTCTTTGAAGGAAATATAGACAATATGGACTGTTTCTAATTAAATCACTCCTCTTTATACTGATAATGTAACTAAGTATTAAACCTCTAATTCTTTAAATCCTATGTTTCCTACGTCAGCGCAAGACCATTCAGCAAACATATGACTGAGGAGAGAAGCCGTTTTTCATAACTGTAATAAAGTCTCGGATAGATGTTCTAAAAGTACGCACGAAAATACTGTTGGTTTTGTTTCATAATTTATATTATGATATATTTGTTTTGATTTTGTTTGTTAACGATGCTTGCGGTCATTATATTTGCAGTACCACTTTTTAAAGTTTTTATAATTTATCTTTTTGTTTATATTAAGATGTAAGTTTAGCTTTCATGGTTTTACTGATTCTATTCTTTTGTCTCGCGTGTAATACAACTGCAGAAGTAAGAAAAATATTATGTTCTGATCTAACAGAATATGCCAGGATAACTCAAATACCGTGACATTTCCCATCCCCTTACCAAATGAAAACAAGTTGGTAATATACATGACAAAGATTTGAAGCTTTAGAGAGAGAATTCTAAATGAAAAGGATGATAATTCTAAGATTGTGATATAAACTAATCATTTAACCTCTCAAACCTTCAGTCAGGCCACCTGTATTCATATCCGGCTCCTCCGTCTTGAGTCATGAGCTGTCCGAATTCCAAGGAAATCTAATAAAGGCTTTAAAGCTGTCTTACTCATCTTCCTGAATCAGAAACTGTCCACTAAGGACACTATCTTAGTTCCAAGTGACGTGTCTTTAATACGCACTGCGACATGTGAATAAATTCTGGAATAAATTTTTCTTTTCATAACATGTAACAATACCTATTTTCTTTTGTCCTGTGAGGATGGCTTCATGAAATCTATGGATCTCTAATAAAGATATAAGCTCTTTTATCCAAATTGAAACGACAATTATCATAAACAATGGTTCAACCTCAGCTTTTAGGGAGTTGGAAGTGATGAATTGAGTGTTGAAGGCATTTGCTACGTTATCTAAGGATTTCTTCTAACTGGCGTTTTGGCTACTACGTTCCTTTGAAGAGGTGCGTGTGATAGGTTTTGACCCCCCCCCCTCTCTCTCTCTCTCTCTCTCTCTCTCTCTCTCTCTCTCTCTCTCTCTCTCTCTCTCTCTCTCTCTTTCGTAAGCAGCAGTGCCTCTCACAAATCAGCGACCAACCACGTTCTTTTGAAGAAACTTGGACGCAGTAAATTTTGAAGCAGTCCTCAATTCTCTCTCTCTCTCTCTCTCTCTCTCTCTCTCTCTCTCTCTCTCTCTCTCTCTCTCTCTCTCTCTCTCTCTCTCTCTCTCTAGAAACTGAACATTACAGAAATCAAAACTGCGTAAGCTTGATAAAAAGAAATATATATTGAAGTCATGTAAGATACACCTTTTAATGAGATACGCCTACAACTCTGTACAAAAATATTTACCGCTTTAATAATATTCTGGAACAAAGAAATATGACAAATAAAAAAGAAAAATCCAGGAAACAAGAACGTAAAATTTCCGGAGGAAAATTGTTAAGAAGGAAATCCTGTTAATATGATTGCAATTTCACGAGTGCCCCCGTAAGCCAGGATATCCATCGTATTAATGACACAATGTTCCGAAGGGAAAATTAAGATACAAGAAATTTGGACGCCAAGGAATTTCGACTTACGTTTATGGTCTTGCATTTTATTTGATACTTTGACCTATCCTTATGTTATGAAGGGCAAAGGAATGAAATTATATATCATTAGCAGAAACTGTTTCCATGTCGTTTTCTTTGCTCATATTGTGATTTTGGTCTTGCATTATATTTGATACTTTGACCTATCCTTATGTTATGAAGGGCAAAGGAATGAAATTATACCTCATTAGCAGAAACTGTTTCCATGTCGTTTTCTTTGCTCATATTGTGATTTTGGTCTTACGTTATATTTGATACTTTGACCTATCCTTATGTTATGAAGGGCAAAGGAATGAAATTATATCTCATTAGCAGAAACTGTTTCCATGTCGTTTTCTTTGCTCATAT
Organism: Palaemon carinicauda; assembly: GCF_036898095.1. NCBI lineage: Eukaryota > Metazoa > Arthropoda > Malacostraca > Decapoda > Palaemonidae > Palaemon > Palaemon carinicauda. The sequence goes on from NC_090731.1 coordinate 152,334,688, forward strand.
TGTGATTTTGGTCTTACGTTATATTTGATACTTTGACCTATCCTTATGTTATGAAGGGCAAAGGAATGAAATTATATCTCATTAGCAGAAACTGTTTCCATGTCGTTTTCTTTGCTCATATTGTGATTTTGGTCTTACGTTATATTTGATACTTTGACCTATCCTTATGTTATGAAGGGCAAAGGAATGAAATTATATCTCATAAGCAGAAACTGCTTCCATGTCGTTTTCTTTGCTCATATTGTGATTTTGGTCTTACGTTATATTTGATACTTTGACCTATCCTTATGTTATGAAGGGCAAAGGAATGAAATTATATATCATAAGCAAAAACTGTTTCCATGTCGTTTTCTTTGCTCATACTGCTATTTTATTTTATTTGTGCAAAACGGGGATAAATTTCAGCTGTTGAGTTTTTTACCAGCTCAATATTTGTCCATTCATTTCTTACCGAGCAATGGCGCCATAAAATAAAATCAGATCCTGCTGATTATTTATACTCATATTTAGGAACATCGTTCATTCAAGTATGACACTGGCTCGGTGCCATGTGTCAGTGCCAACTTGTTAGCAGATATTGTTGATTTAATATTCGCTGGAATATTTTCGGCGCAAAGTGTGCACGAATTCTAAAATATATGATTAAAAGATTTTCAGTCAACGATGACCCAATTTAAGGAAAGAAACCTACACACACACACACACACACACACACACACACACACACACATATATATATATATATATATATATATATATATATATATATATATATATATATATATATATATATATATATATATGATAAATTTTGCACATTTTTACGTGTTTTTCATATTCAAATAAGCCATATATATTTTTGATATATTAATGTCTGGATTCTCTTAACGACCTCGGGATCAAAGCCCCAGGCGAAATCTCACAAAGACAAGAGCTTGGCTCCGGCCGGGAATCGAACCCTGGTCGGCAAGCTTATATAGACAGTGACTAACCCATTCGGCCGAATGGGTTAGTCACTGTCTATATAAGCTTGCCGACCAGGGTTCGATTCCCGGCCGGAGCCAAGCTCTTGTCTTTGTGAGATTTCGCCTGGGGCTTTGATCCCGAGGTCGTTAAGAGAATCCAGACATTAATATATCAAAAATATATATGGCTTATTTGAATATATATATATATATATATATATATATATATATATATATATATATATACATTATATATATAATATATATATATATATATATATATATATATATATATATATATATATATATATATATATATATATATATATATATATACACACACACACACACACACACACACACACATATATATATATATATATATATATATATATATATATATATATATATATATATATATATATATATATATATATATATATATATATACACACACACACACACACACACACACACACACACACACACACACACATATATATATATATATATATATATATATATATATATATATATATATATATATATATATATATACATATTCCCCTCCTCTTCTGACCAAAATTCACGATTTGACCTATATGATCATTGTCTCCAAAACTCTATGCATCTTTCAACATAATCGCTGCCTTTGTAACGATTGTTTAAAGATAATATTGTATAAAGAAAATGGGAAATTCCTGCCTCAGGTGTCAGAGAAAACGTTAGAATAATATGGGTAACTAATATAATAGCTTTGACTTAAATAGATCCTTAGATCCGAAAAAATGTCGCTTACGGAACCTGACTTCCTCGAATAAATAAAGAAAAATGACTTTTTAACTATCAAAGATTTTTTTGCGTTACAATAACTATTTGAAGAATAAATCATAGACTTTCTACTATCCAAAATTACATTAATTTCAACTTCGAAAATTCCAGCCCTGAAGTCGAAAGTTGCGCCCCTTTTATAAAGCCTACTTATATTCATAATCACATATCATGCCAACAAAATTACATGTTCATAAAGGTATAAGAAAAAGTAAAGAGACACAGTAAATAGTTATTAGATACAATCACATACACACAAATCTTCATGTTTGGACAGATACTGTAGGCTACCATTTAAGAATAAAAAAAGATTCAACAAAGAAGGGTTATGAAGCTGAATGTTGGGGTACGTCATGGAAATTCATCCCTTATAAGACTTTACAATATCTGTTGTGATAACGTAAGAGAGAGAGAGAGAGAGAGAGAGAGAGAGAGAGAGAGAGAGAGAGAGAGAGAGAGAGAGAGAGAGAGAGAGAGAGAGAGAGAGAGAGAGAGCAGAATCCCCATAGTGTTTTTACGAAATTTCAATCGTTAATACGCCTAACTATTTGTAGAGGAAAGCCTCAGTTTAGAGCTATATTATATATCTAGTTTTTGTTTTTTGTTAATCAAGATAATAATCCAGTGATGACGCACTTTCAGTTGCAGATACACATATCTATTTGTAGAGGAAAGCTCCAATTAGGCGGTATTTTATATACCTAGCTTTTGTTTTTTTAACTAGGATATAAATCCAGTGATCACGTTGTAAGCTATAATCTAAATCCCATCGACCAATAACAACTGTTATGATGTAAATAGCAAAATGAAATGTCAATTACATTTCCCAATTCCATTCTACTTCATGCAGTTTCACAAACATGTTCTATTCAGAATTCTGATTTACATTCTGGAATTATTTTTCTAAAACTCGTATGTCAAATTTATAGAACTAACATATATGAGTGATAAAAAAGTATGTTAAGGTTTTCCTGATCTCATTTACTTTGAATTAAGGGGAATAAAAATGAGTGTTATTTGAGCTGATTCGCTGGTTTTTTTGTTGACGATTGAAAAATGAGTTTGTTTCAAAAAGAAAAATGTTTAATGTCAGAAAAAAGTTAGTGATATATTGGACTCTACATTAATAGATATCTATTTATCTCTTTATTTATCTATCTATCTAATATATATATATATATATATATATATATATATATATATATATATATATATATATATATATATATATATATATATATATATACAGTATATATATATATATATATATATATATATATATATATATATATATATATATATATATACATATATATATATAAAGTGTATATATATATATATATATATATATATATATATATATATATATATATATATATATATATATATATATATATATATATATATATATATATATATATGGTACAAATAAGTACAATGCCTCGCTTCCTTATTATGCTAAAAAGGTTCTACAATGTTGAAAGGGGTTTATAAAACTTTATTTTTGCACATTGTGTACAATGAACTTTAAAGCTTTCGGCCATCATCTGTGAACTGGGTTACTAAAATGCTTATAGAAATACAAATCTGGTACCGATGTAAGGAAAAAAAAATATAAATATATAGACACTTCAAATACATAGCCACACAGTTAGAAACAGATTAAAAACTAATTCTATAACAGCTTCAGGTTGTTGGGCCCTTGTCCTTGCCAAAATTCTTCGAGATCTTCTGGGTGGTAGCCTATGTTGCGATGGTCACCATCCAACTGGATGTTCAGGTAGTTCTGATTGTTGGTCACTTGAACAATTTATTGAGGCTGCACCTGTGAAGGAGGAACAAGGGAGGAGGCATCTTCTTTCTTGACACATGTTATATTTACGGATTTTGCTTCACCTACATATTTCCTCACTGATGTTGACATCTTCTGTTATTCCTATGTTACCTTCAAAGGTCTTATTTAAAGAGATCACAGCTCCTTCCATCGTTATCTTCATTGACCTGTCATGACATCTGTAAATGACTTCTGCCTTTTCAAAATCAGTTTCATGGGTTTTCCCTTAAGTGTGTCGAGCTATGGCACTATACAGTACAGTAATAGTCCCCTGTTCCACAAGCTGCAATATGTTCCCCTTTTCTCTCTTCCAACGAGCGGCCGCTTTGCCCGATATAGCATTCCTGGCAATCCTAACATGGAATTACATATACCCCTATCTCCTCATCATCTTTACCAGGGTTGTTGTTTATCGGGTAATCATATACTGAAAAGCAAGGTTATATCTCGGTTTCTCTACACAAACTATCAGAGGAATTGGCGAGTTCTTTGTTGAAAGGATGCAGAAGAGATTTTTTTCTTAAACCAGGCTTATCCTTTTTTGTCAGGGGGATCAAAATATATCTTCCTCGCTTTTGTGCGGCAATTCTTTATAAAATATTTAAGGTAACATAGGTTCCCAAAGCTGTGTATTACAAACATAATCTCTTTACCAATATAAAGAGTCGCATAGGCAATATGCGCGGAAAAACAGATTTATTAAAACATTTAATTTAACTTTAACATCATATGTAAAGAAGTTAATAAATGAATTTGAATGCGTTCTCTTTCTAAAATCAGAAAATTTAAAAGACATTCACGTTGTCTCAATGAAAGGGTAATTGATTGTCCGTTTCTCTTGAGACTATCTTTTTGCTGATAAAATTAACCTTCAAATTAAAAAAAAATTGTAGATTCTACAGATGTCTTAACTAGTTCGTAGAACTTTCCTATGGGCAACGATTGAAGGAGCTGTGATCTCTTTAAATTTGACCTTTGACGGTAACAAGGGAACAACAGATGTCAACATCAGTGCGGAAATGTGTAGGTGAAGAAAAATACGTAATAATAGAAATATATGTGCCAAGTAAGATGCCTCCTCCCCTATTCCTCCTTCACAGGTGCAACCTCCCCAGATTGTTCAACATGTTCAACACAGATTGTTCAAGTGTGTGTGTGTAGATTGCCTTACCTTGTGTAAGACACGGGCTCTTGCGTTGGCAGCCCGTAAAATTGTTCAAGTGTCCAACGATCATAACTACCTGAACATCGAGTTTTGAAAAGGACAACCTGAAACGGTTATGTTATTAGTTTTTAGTCAGTTTTTAACTGTATGGCTATGTATTTGAAGTGTCTATATATTTACATATTTCTATTAAATCAGTATTTTTATAATTATTTCAGTGACCAAGTCCATAGATGATGGACTAAAATACACAGCTTTATACGCGTCTTACATAATTGTGGAACCGTTTTTAGCACGCGCACACACAGACACACATATACATATACATATACAGTACATATACTGTACATATACACACACATACATATACATACATATATATATATATATATATATATATATATATATATATATATATATATATATATATATATATATTCCTTTCCCATCACGCTCATCTCTCCATCCCTCAGATAGGGGGAGTGGGAGTAGTCATACTCTGGTGAGAGGATGGTACGCTTGCGTGCATATCTATATAAATATTTAGTAGCTATTTTTGACGGGTCGCGTGCACTAGTTCTATATAACCATATTTAGGCTTGGACGTTTAATCCCTCAAAGATAAAAAGAAAGACTTTGTAATTGGCATATATAAGCGTTT